>NC_089805.1:48110277-48267777 GCF_029633855.1 Hoplias malabaricus
TGGGTGGAATGAAGGAGAATTCGCTTCCAGCCCGGAAGCTCAGCTAAGAGAGCCCAGAATTTCCAATCAGAAGTTTTATTTTTATTTCTAGTAGAAAATCTATACAGGGTGGGCCATTTATATGGATATATCTTAATAAAATGGGAATGGTTGGTGATATTAACTTCCTGTTTGTGGCACATTAGTATATGGGAGGGGGGGGACTTTTCAAGATGGGTGGTGACCATGGCGGCCATTTTACTTTAAGTTCAATTTCGGAGACAAGAACCTACAATGGGTCAATGAGCATAATTCATTAATAATAATTAAATCTAGCTAATTCTGCTATACAATATGTAAAGTCATCCAACATGATGACCTACTTGTCCAAGCTGAGACTGGACAGGTAAAGACATTACATATTATATAATGGCTCCTAAACATGGAGCTTAGCAAAATGAATTAAATAACTGATTATTAATAAAATAATAATTAATTATCACTGACGCCGCTACATATTAATTAATTAACCCAGGCTGCAGCATTTTGAACTAGTTAAAGTTTACTTAAATTTGGTGTATCCTGACAGTAGTGTGTTAAAATAGTCAAGCCTTGATGTAATAAATGCATGTACTAATGTTTCTGCATCATGCACAAATGCAGGGATAAGGCATTTCTAATCATGGTGATTTTGTGAAGATGTAAAAAAGCTGTCCTAGTGATACTGCCTATGTGTTGATCGAATGATAAAGATTTTTTGCTGCTGAACCAGTTTTAACTGGAAAGTCAGCAATATTTAAAATTAAATCTGATCATTTATTTCTTGCCACCTTTGGACCCAAAAACAGGACCTCTGTTTGGTTACTGTTTAGAAGGAGGAAGTTACTCAACATCCAGCCTTTCACGTCTTTTACACTGTCCTGCATTTACTTTTATCTGTGTTTGTCATTGGGCTTGGCTGATATGTACAATTGCGTGTCGTCTGCATAACAGTGAAAGTCAATGGCATGGTTTCTTATAACTGTGCCTAGCCATAACATGTATAATGTAAATAGCAATGGTCCTAAAATAGAGCCTTGCGGAATTCCAAATCTTGCTTTATAATAATTGGAAGATAGATTGTTTACTTTTACAAACTAATAACTTTCCATTAAGTAAGATTTGAACCATGATAGGGCCGTCAATGTCATTCCAACCGTGTTTTCTAAACTTTCTAGGAGAATATTGTGGTCTATTTTATCGAAAGCTGCACAAGGTCAGATCAGAGGCAAGACAAAGATCATTTGTTATCTTGACTAGTGCTGTCTCAGTACTATGATGTGGCCTGAACCCAGATTGAAATTTTTCATATATATAATTCTTATGTAGATATGAACTGAGTTGTTGGGCCACACCTTTTTCTAAGATCTTGGACAGAAATAGAAGTAGGCCTGTAATTAGACAATATGCTAGCATCAAGATTTGGTTTCTTGATTTGGCTACATGGCCCAGGCTAAGGGATGAGTTTACTATAGATAAAAAAGAGGATTGATAACAGCTGGTAGTAATTCTTTGAATAATTTTGTGGGAATTGCATCAAGCATGCAAGTTGTACAGTTTGCTAAATAACATTGAAGTCTGTGTAGTTCTTTTGTAGCTTCAGTTCAAGGCAAGGCAAGTTTATTTATAGAGCACCTTTCATACAAAAGCAATTCAAAGTGCTTTACAGAAGAAACAGTTAACCCTCCTTTTATGTTCATTTGTCAGGAACTGCAATGATTGTTCCCGGGTCAATTTGACCCGGTGCATGTTTAATTATCCAAAAGATGTCTGAAACAAAAAAAAAATCCTAACAAGCAGTGTGAATATGTCATTACTAACTCCATTACTAATTATTCTATCAATATTTAGTGCAGTGGTGTTCCTTACTTCCACCAGGTAATGGTTCAATTAGGATAATTCACTCGTTTTACATAAAAAATACAACTTTTTTTAATGTTTCACCACTTTATTACTTTTGAACAACTGGCTGTACATTCTTCCTTTGACTTATAGACCCCAGCCAGGATGAGGAGCCCCAAATATGCATCTAAATGTGTTTTATTTAATGTTACACTTATATGGCGCCTTTCTAGAAACCCAAGGACTCTTTACAATCAACACTCATCATTCAATCCACACACACACTGGCAAGAAGCGTGGCGTATATTTTAAACATAAGGCCTTAAGTGCAGCATGGAGCCCCCAGAGGAAACCCATGCAGACACGGGGAGAACATACCAAACTCCTCACAGACAGTCACCCAGAGTGGTGACTCGACCCCCCACAACCTCCAGGTCCCTGGAGCTGTGTGACTGCGACACTACCTGATGCACCACCTTGCCACCTCAATATCAGGATCATTAGAATCAGAATTTAGCTCAAGATAGTCTTCGTCTTCATACACATCATCCTCTATTTCACTGTCATGATCAATGATGACTTCCACAGCTTTCTGGACTGTCATCATTTTGCTTCGGCTGCTCATTTTGTAAAGGTCTGCCTGACACTGTGTAATGTTGGTAGGACTCCCATGCAAAGAATGTTTTTTGTTTTGCCCCTCCCATGTTGAGTGTCCACTGAATGTGGGTGGAGTTTTCCTGCGAGAAAAGTCATAACATCTGCACCAGATATTCTGGTCTGGTTCTGTGCTGTGATCTCTCAGCAGCAGTGTTTAGCAGCTGAATTTCCTGGACCAGTTGTGGTACCAGGAGTAGAAGACAAGACTACAGAGCTATACAAAGCATGGCGCTTGGGTCTAGTTTCAATTTGCACCCATTGCCCATCTCTAGCTGTACTCATGGCAGTGTTGCCATCCACCATGACCCTCTGGTCTGGATCTGTGTCCCTCCACTGTCCGCTGCTCTGTTAACTCCTCAGCCTGCTGTCTGCTGCCCGTACTCCCACTCACTGTTACTCCTCGCACAACTCCGGAATGCTCGTCCTTAAACTCTGATAGCAGCTTCTGAAAATCTCTTTCCAAAGCTGTCATTCTCTGTAGAAGTCTGTAACAATTCTGACAGCACGTGTTGAACAAAATGATGAGGCATTTCACAAGTTTCTTCTACTGTAGCCTGATGAAAATGTCCTGGTTGTTGGAACAGTCCTGGTTCCTAGAGCAATCGCACTAATTTAAAAAGTATCAAAAGCAGAAAATATTCAGTTTTGGCTTCGTAGTGCTGCTGACTTGTGTATATTTAAAAGCTCAGATACTCTATCACAGAAAAACAAGTAGGTTTCGAAAAAATAAAAAGGAACAAAATAAAAGATAGCAGAGCTAAGCAGCAAAGTGTCTGAATGGCAAGGAAGCAGGAAGCAGGAAGCAGTCCAGTGTAAAATGTACTTTGTTTTAGGTTATAATTTGTAGTGGGGCTTTTTTTGGCAAGTGTATAGTGATGTTGTTTTGTGTGTGTAATGTCAGTGAGTTGAAGGTCACTGAGTCTCAAGACAAGTTGGGTTAGAGGACTCTATTCACAGTTCAGCTCCTGACTACTCAGTGCTGTACAGAGGAGTGAGTGAAAGTCATTGGATTTAAAGTGCATCCAGAACTTCAGAGCTATTTTCTCAATGTTTAGTATGTAGTGCATAGTAGTAGGCACTGTTTTAACTCCACCATGCAGTAGTGGGTACTCTCCTAATTCCACCCCACATTAATGGGCACTGCTTTAACCCTGCCCTGCATTAGTAGCTACTGTCCTAACCCGTCCCGGCAGTAGTGGGTACTGTCCTAACAGTAGCGCTAATCGGGGGATGGAGGGGAGAGTTGGAGTTAGCCATGCAGAACTGGGTCAAAGCATTGGCACAATATTTATTCTTTTATATATTTATTTATTTATTATTTGTCTCATTTCTTGTCAAGGTTTTTTTTTTAAATGTGCATGACAGCTAAAATACAAACTGTGCCAAAAACATTAAAATCTGTCATATGTCACCCGAAGCTTGTATTTAACAGGAGATAAGCTCTTGAAATAATATTGTGCAAATGCATGGTGTGTGAATGGCAGGTTATATGCCCATTTGTGAATGCTCGCTTGCTCGATCTCAGCCAAATGGCGGATTTTACATAGTTCAATAACAAAGGGACAATTTTCACCAACAAAGGGCAGAGAAATCAACCAATAAATCAAGATACAAAATACAATGGAAAACTAATAAAATACAAAAAAAAAAACGAATTCTAAAATAAACTATAGTCAAAAAGCAATTAGTCTAGACCAACTAATCTCTCTCTCTCACTGGAGTGTTGGCACAAGTGGGCCGATTTTGTATCTTACTCGGCAGCCTGAGCATTTGCACAGGTAGCGCTGGCTGATTCGTCATTTTACTTGACAGCCGGAGTGCTAGCACAGGCAACACGGGCCGATTCGTTATTTTACTCAACAGCTGGAGCACTGGCACAAGAGGCATGGGCTGTTTAATAATTTTACTAGGCAGCCAGAGGACTGGCAGAAGCGGCGCAGGCTGATTTGTTATTATACTCAACAGCTGTATGCCGGCTAAAATACCAACAGCCCCAAACACTAAAACATGTCACAAATAGACTTCCTCTCTCATCTGAAGCTGCTATTTTGACATTTGTTATATTTGTTTTCTTGTTATAATTTTGTTTGTATATTTGTTTTATTGTTATAAATATATACGGGAAACCCATCCTCCTCGGGTCGACACCGGAGAAACAACAGAGAACAGAAGTAAAAGTGAAATGATGACAGATGAAGGGGTTACAGTGATGTGAATGTAGTATATTAGTGATGTATGAGTCTGAGGAAGGAGGAGGCGATCAGTGATTCTGTGAGTTAATTTGAGATGAAACAGCATGGCCAAGCATGATAATGTAGATGAGACAAGGCCAGGAAACCTTTTACAGGACACAGGGGCTGGATCAGAGCAACACGTGGAGAGCAGCAGGACATCTCAAAGCATGAGAGAGACGGGAGAAAGAAAACCAGACAAAGGGAACAAATACAAATACAGAGGTTAGTAGGGTCATGGTAAAGAACGGGAAAAAATGTCCTGCGAAAAAAGCTTCCACGGGTCAGGCAAGAGAACCCAGCAACAGACAGTGTGTTGGCAGTTACTAGAAAGCTAACTAAAAAAGCTGTAGCTATGGTGATATGACAGGGTTAATACAGAACAGTGATAATATGAAAACCAGCCCGAACACCAATAGAGAAGGAGTAACCTGAAGGTGAGTGATTAACCAAAAGCTTGTTTGAAAAGGTAGGTTTTTAATCTAGATTTAAAGATTGAGAGGATGTCTGAGCCACGAACAGTAACCGGAGGCTATTCCAGAGTTGAGGAGCTTTGTGAGAAAAGGCTCTTCCTCCTGCAGTGTTTTTCTTAATGCGAGGAACTAAGAGTAGATGGGCATCCTGTGAACAAAGTGTACGTGACGGGCGATAAGGTATGAGAAGTTCACCCTGGCTGCTGCATTTTGAACTAACTGAAGCTTGTGTAACGCTTTGCACGAGCTCCCTGCCAGGAGCGCATTGCAGTAGTCTAGACGTGAAGTTATAAAAGCATGCACTAGTTTCTTTGCATCTTTTAATGATAAAATATGCCGAATTTTGGCAATATTGCGTAGGTGGAAGAAGGCGGTTTTGACTGTATTGGATATGTGGGTATCAAATGTGAGAGTCGAATCAAAGGCTACACCTAAGTTTTTAATGATGGTATTGTGTTTTACTGTTGAATTATCAAGATTAATAGCAGCATTTCTGAGTGAATGTATCTGAGTATCTGTACCTAGTAACAAGACTTCAGTTTTATCAGAATTTAACATGAGAAAATTTTGCATCATCCAGTCTTTAATTTCAGTTAGACATTCTGTTATTTTATGTAGACAAGCAACATCATTAGGTTTGGCTGATATATACAGTTGTGTGTCATCAGCGCAACAGTGGAATTGAATCCCATGCTTATGGATTAGTCGACCCAGTGGCAGCATGTAGAGTGTGAACAATACAGGGCCAAGCACTGATCCTTGTGGAACACCATATTTAACTAAAGTATGATTAGAGGATTTATTATTCAGATAAACAATTGATAACGGTCAGATAAATAGGATCTGAACCAAGAGAGGGCAGATCCTTTTATTCCTACCAGATTTTCCAGCCTATCAAGAAGCATCACATGATCTATGGTATCAAACACTGCACTAAGGTCAAGCAGCACCAGAATAGAGATATAGCCCTTATCAAGTGAAAGGAGTAAGTCATTAGTTACTCTTGTTAGAGCTGTTTCTGTGCTGTGATTTGGTCTAAATCCAGACTGAAAAATGTCATGAATGTCATTGTTTTGTAGATAAGAGCACAACTGCTGTGACACGACTTTTTCTAGAATCTTAGCAATAAAAGGGAGGTTTGATATCGTCCTGTAGTTTGCGAGCACAAGAGGGTCAAGATTGGGTTTTTTAATAATTGGTTTGATTACCGCTAGTTTCAGAGGTTTTGGTACATATCCAATGTTGAGGGATGAGTTTATTATTGTGAGCAATGGTCTAATGACTTTAGGTAAGATTTGTTTAAATAATTGTGTTGGTACAGGATCCAGTAACATGTAGTTGATTTAGATGAGCTAATTAAACTAAGCAAGTCATTTTCATTGACAGAATTTAAATAGTCTAAGTGCACCTCAGAGCTGGCGGGGGGTTCATCAACAAGAGCCGATGTGACTTTGGACTGATTTTGGATTTTGAGGCGAATGCAATTAAATATTCTCATTAAAAATCATATAAAAAAAATTTAAATGTATATTTATTGATTGCAAAATGCTGCTGCCTGACTTTTAACAGGATCATGAAAGAGGGAGCACATAACTCCCATTCTGGACTGCCTTCACTGGCTTCCTGTGCATTTTTACCATTGCATTGCATTTTACCTGTGCATTATTTCCAGTAGATTGACCAGCGGAGGATAGGTCCCTCTTTGTGAGCCTTGGGTCCTTTCAAGGTTTCTTCCTCAGCCCTGAGGGAGTTTTTCCTTGCCACTGTCGCTCTTGGCTTATATAGTAAATAGGAATAAATAAATAATAATTGTATGTTTTATAATTATCTATGTATAGCACTATGTTTCAGCTTTCATTGTTTTTAAAATGCTCTATCAATAAAGTTGAGTTCAGTTGAGATTCAATGTGGCTTCAAGCTAAGCTAAAGGTGCTAAATACTACTCTTCCAGGACTTAACAGGCTAAAATTGTGTTATTCGTTAGTTCATTATTTTTTACAATATTTACTTTTTTTGTCTCATTGCTTGTCCTGTAGTTTTTTAGTAAACCTAAATTTACTAAAAAAATGCCAACTAAGACCCCAAACACTACAACATCTTTCATAAATGCAAGTGTTACACCAAGAATAGGGCAAATTAACAACTAAAAGAAATTAATCTTGATATAAATTTATTAATCTCCCTCATATATATATCACATATTCTTGAAACAAATTTAAAAATATATAACTACATCTATATCTTTCTATCTCTGATATGTGTAAAAGTGTAAATGTGTGTTGCAATAAGAAAATTAAAAAAATGCACCAAAGTAGGGAAGAGAAATTAACAAATAACCCTAGATCAAAATTACAAAGAAAAATATAAACTAACAAACTGTAAGAAAAATGATACACCTATAGCCTATAGGTGATTGTAATGCATCCTTAGGTATCTAGAAAGGTGCTATAAAAGTCTAACAAAAAATAAATAAATGAATGAATTAATTAATTAAATATAGCAGCAACTATAAATATAAGGGCAGCAGGGTGGTGCAGCAAGTAGTGTCTCTGTCACCCAGCTCCAGGGACCTGAAGGTTGGGCGTTCAATTCCTGCTCTGGGTGACTGTCTGTGAGGAGTGTGGTGTGTTCTCCCTGTGTCTGTGTGGGTTTCCTCCTGCTGACTGTCTGTGAGGAGTGTGGTGTGTTCTCCCTGTGTCTGCGTGGGTTTCTTCCGGGTGACTCTCTGTGAGGAGTGTGGTGTGTTCTCCCTGTGTCTGTGTGGGTTTCCTCCGGGTGACTGTCTGTGAGGAGTGTGGTGTGTTCTCCCTGTGTCTGTGTGGGTTTCCTCCGGGTGACTGTCTGTGAGGAGTGTGGTGTGTTCTCCCTGTGTCTGTGTGGGTTTTCTACGGTGTGCTCCAGTTTCCTCCCACAGTCCAAAAACACACATTGGTAGGTGGATGGTGACTGAAAAGTGTCCATAGGTGTGAGTGAATGTGTTCCCATCATGCACCCAATGATTTCGTGTAGGCTCTGGACCCACACCTCCCTGAACTGGATTACGTTACAGGCAATGAATGAATGAATGAATTAATTAATACAGCTATATCTCTCTCTTTCTGTTTCTCAGAACACTTGTGTCTTTCTCTGCTTTGTCTCAGTTACACCCCTAATTCCAATGAAGTTGGGACATTGTGTAAAACATAAAAACAGAATACGATGATTTGCAAATAGTTTTCAACCTACATTGAATTGAATACATTACAAAAATGAGATATTTAATGTGCAAACAGATAAACTTTGTTTTTTTTTTTTTTTGCAAATATTCACGCATTTTGAATTTGAGGCCTGCGACACATTCCAGTTGGGACAGGGGCATGTTTATCACTATGTTACATCACCTTTCCTTTTAACATCAATAAGCATTTGGGAACTGAGGACACTAATTGTTGAAGCATTGTAGGTGAAATTCTTTCCAACGTCATTTAGGGGTTTTTTTTCTACTGGAAAAATAGTTGTGGAGTTATACAATACCCAACTCTACTCTGAATTGTACATTTACTGATGTGCTATGTTTTTTTGTTATGTTGTCTCTGTGAGCAGCATAGGTTAAATTAATATCCGTTTTGTCATTGTTACCTGTGCAGATAAACAGACTAAACAGACAAGTTTTGCTGTCTTTACTCTGTGTTCAATGTGGTTCATGATGAGGATTTTGTTACCTGTGCAGGTGTGATGAATGGACTGCTTCTGGTCTCCCTCCTCATCTCTGGGATCACAGGTGTGGAGGGGAACATGGACATCAATGCGCTGAGAAGAATCATCACTTACATTGAGAACACGTAGGAAACTATCACTGCAGCTCTTCATTAATCATAATAACAAAAGTAAAATCATGTGTCAGTATTTATGTCTGTCAGTATTCATAAGTCACCATTTACAGAATACGATGATCAGTATTTATGAGTGTTAGTATTTGTCTGTCGGTATTCATGAGTTAGTATTCATAAGTCAGCATTTAAGTGTCAGTATTTATGAGTGTCCATATTTATTGTAAGAACTGTCTTCTCCACAGGTACAAACCAGATGATGTTCCTGTAGCATCTTCACCTACGGGCAAGAGTTATGAAACCCCTCAGTATGCAGTTGCCATCCGGGTCCCCCAAGCACTCTGTGAGAGTAACACTCAGGAGCCAATCACAGGCCTTCCAAACCGAGATGATGTGGTGAAAATACTTAACAACAGCAGTATGAAAGCTGACAGACGGTATGTGGGAAACAACCTGATTGCTGCTCGACCTAGAGGCTCGAAAAGAAATGCTGTACACTCAGAGCGCCTTCTGCTGATTGAGAAGTCACAGAACTCCCAGAAGACTCCCATGGATCTCCTGATTCATAATCACCCGAATGACTGTGTTGTGTTCTACACCTACAACTCACCCTGCGTGGAGCACTGCTTGAATGAAAGCAAAGATGCTGATGAGATTGCTAGATGTATGGCAAAACAAAAAAGAGGCCAAGATGCAAATCCTGTGATTAAGTGTATCATTCCCTCACTTACCATGTTACAAACCCATACAGGTCCAGCCGCCTTTGTGTTCAGTATAATCTACCGCAATGATAAAAACATACCCAACCATAACCGTCTGAAGGCCATGTTGCCTGTGGCACACCAGGTGCCCTTGTATCGCTGTGAGACAGGGCAGGCTTGTATTATGTGTGGTGACAGGAACAGCAACCAGCTTGATCCTAGGTGTTAGTTTTGGTAGAGAATAAGAAATTAAACAGAAATCAGCAAAGCCGTGTTTTAGTTGTCACTTCATTTAATTCTCTTTTATTTCTTTGTTTCTGAATTGGAGAGTAATCCAAGCTAGTCTCATCAGGGAAAATAAAGTGTATGTGTGTATTACAGCCTATAGCACACGTGTAAATGTAAATCTTGCCTTGCAGAATCATGCATTTCTTGTGGTTCAAATGTAAATTACCCCACCTGTAAAACAATCAATAAAGACCTGATTATAATGCAGCACTGCCCTGAATTGATGGGATTTTTATGTTTGTTTTCTGGTGTTGTGGCTCCCTCTAGAGGAAGTCTTACACTGCTCATCTGATGCCATTCCTCAACACAGTGTACAGTAATTAAAGGTAACTAGAGGTGGGGGCTGTCTTGGCCTAATGGTTACAGGATCGGGCTTGGTACCCCAGGACCGGCGGGAACATCCATGGCTGAAGTGCCCTTGAGTAAGGCTTTGAACCCCAAAAACCCAGGGATGGGTGCCCGCTGCTCTGGGTGTGTGATCACATGCACTAGTGTGTGTTCACTGCCACATATGGGTTAAATTCAGGAGACACATTTTGTTGTACAATGACAAATAATTGCATATTTCATTTCATTTTTTGTATTCTGTGATTCTGGTGAAACGTTGTTGATATTTGAGCTCAGTGGTCAGTTAGATTACACCCCTCCCTTAAATCAAGGCTACAGTTCAGTCTGTGTCACTTCACCACACAGAGCCAGGACTGTGTACAAACACACGCACACACACTGTAAAAAAATACATTTTTTACAGACATTAACCATAGAAAATTACAGATGTTTTTCTGTTTTCCTGTAAAAAAAGAATATATCGTTGAAATACAGGAAAATCACTTTTTTAAACAAATCTGTTGTAAAAGCACAGTGAAAGTCTGTAAGTATTTTTAAATTACTAGAATCCTCTGTCTTATAACAGAACTGTACAAGTTATCAGTGTTAAAAAACAGTAATTGTTGGAAAAACACAGACCAATAATATTTTATTACGTACTCTGTGTGTTTATTTAAGATACAGAATATTGTTTTTTTTGTTAGCTGTAAATAATAAACACATCATAAAACCAAAAGAAAGTCAATTTAACAGAACTGAAATTACTTTCAATACATACATGAAAACTTGTAGCTCTTTAAATATTATTGTTGTAATATCAAATTTACTTGCAAATGTTAAGTAAAATTTACTTGACATCAAAGGTAACATTTGAAAATATTAAGTAAATCTTACTTTATTCTATTTAACTTTTTTATAAAATATTTCAGACTCATTAAAATATTAAGTAAAGCTTGTCAGTGTTTTATGAATTAAGATTTTATTATATTCTATTTGATATTTTAGTTTATATCAAGTTATATTACTGACAATTATGATGTAAATTATGATAATTTTCATTTGATAAATGTTACCAAATACGTAACTGAACGTATCATATCACAAATCACTCAGAACACAATCACAATGACATGGGAAAGTCTGGAAACCAGTATTTAATTGTTCATTCAATAATATCTCTGATCATTTGGAACAACTGTAGAATCAACCATTTACATTCATTCATTCATTCATTCATTGTCTGTAACCCCTTATCTAGTTCAGGGTGGCAGTGAGTCCAGAGCTTAACCAGAATCATTGGCAGCAAAGCGTGAACACGCCCTGAAGGGGGCGCTAGTCCTTCACAGGATGACACACATTCACTCAAACCAACAAACACTTTTTTGAGTCATGAATCCTCCTACCAATGTGTGTTTTTGGACTGTGGGAGGAAACCGGAGCACCAACCATAAACATATATAAATAAAATAAAATAAAATAAATTCAGCTGACAAATAAATAACAGCAAGACTGGCATTAACCAACAAAACATGCATACCCTCTCTGATATAGAACCTAATTCTTCTGTTATTTATACTCTTAACAAATGAAAACAGTATGAGTGAAGGTCATCAAGTGCTTACAGTTCTGTAAAACAATGGCCATCTTGAACTTAAACTGTTAATATCACTGCAGTATACAAGGCTAGCTATATTTTAGACTTTTAGCAACATCAACAATCAATGTCTCTTAAATAAATCATCAAATCTATGTCTGTATCTCACCCACCCACTTCCATCCCTATGCAATGTTCTTTACTGTACTATACTGTATCAAAGGTCAAATGTCTTTGTTAGTAAATATTTTTGTGTCAATATTATCTCACTCAAAGAACAATCTACAGTGTCACATATGAAATGGTGCCTTTCAAATAGTCAGTTAAAACCTTACATTCCTCAGAGAATATTCAACAGTGTTTTGAAGAGGCAAAACTGAGGAGAGCAAGTCTGTGTCTGCACAACGGCATCTGAAGGTTCACCCAAAGAGTGGAAGTTCATTAAAAGACAACAGTGGTATGTGAGCGGAGAATACAACCAAACAATGTTTGTGCAAGTGGTTGGTAGTTATTCGCAAAATGAAAAAGAATAGTAATATTGTGTAGCGCAGTGTTGAGGGTATGCAAGAGAAAAGAAATTAGCCCCATAAGCACTACCACATCCTGGCAACATCTTTCTTTCAAGAAGGATGGATACATCCTCGGGATCCTCTCCATCATCACCACAGACAACCAGGATCCTGATGTGTCGAGTAACGTCACTGCATCTGTCCTGCTGCATGAAATCAGAAAGAAAAATTAAGTTAATTATATTGAAAGAAACTATCAAAGTGATTCAATTTTAAATGACATCATTATTAGGACAAAAAAAATCAACACACACTAAAGACAACCATCATTAAACATAGCTCAAATTACCTTTTTATTCTATTTGGAGCCTATTTTATGGTGAGCTGGCATTAGTAAAACATTTAAGGAAGATGCTCTTAGCAATAAATTGTGTGCCCATGCAGCTTTACTTAGCAACACTATAGTTTTGAAATGGAAAAGCATGTGTAATATTAAATAATTTTGAAAGAATTTTTGAAAGAATTTTTAATGTATTTTTTTGAGAAATCCTCTAAGATGAATCTCTATTTTCATCCTGTTGCCTTCCCTTACAGCTGCACTTTAATAACATTAACCCTACTGTACTGTTTTTGGGTTACTTTATGGCAGACTACAAAATTCGTCTTTAGGCTGCCTTTAAAATGTTAAGATGAATTAAGTGTGTTTTATGGAGCTGTCGTGAGGGGGTCTTCACTTGTATTAGAATTATGAATTCATTACAATAGATATTTGGGATGTCGACTTCCCTTCCCTAACACCATTTACTGTGGTCTTATTTCTCCCGTTTCTGTGTAGTGACGCTGCTCGGTGGGAGAGATTTTGAATCACGCTCTGAAAATAACTTCGAATATTTCCCAATATCTGCCCCATGTTGCATCCTTGCGTCCTGTGTAGTAGCTGCTTGGTAAATGGTGAGAGCAGTGGAAAACAGTAAAAGTCAATAAACAATTTATAAAAATGGTCTTACCGTTTATCACAAACAGCATAAAAACCGGCCTAGTGACAGTGTTTAAAGTTTAATTATCTGAAAAAGCTGCTTGAGATTAACGTTAATCATCGCCAGCTAATTAATGTAAACTAACATGAGCACTTTGAGCAATAACTCAAGCTCCCAAAACACACACAGACCAGTATATTTTCACAAATTTAAAAATACAGGCAATAACTTACATAACTGTGGTGACAGCTCGGCCAAGCTGCGCCTCCACAACTGCTCCAAAACTTCTCCTCACTGCCTCCTTCTTTGCTCCTAACGTCTCTGTTAAAAACGGCGGGTATCGTGTCTTGTATCATGCCAAAAGGGCATGCGTGAATTTGAACACGCTTTACTTCAGTAAAATCAGCTTAGTATTGTTATTATTACGTTTATTTAGGGTGACCAGGACATGTCCCCTTTTACCAGGACATGTCCTCTTTTTCAGACTTAAAAAAATGTCCGGGCGGAATTTCACATACGTTCGGGATAGAATTTGGAGAAGCGTTTCGTTCACAAACTAGTCCCGCCCTCCCCTACTCCGATTGGTTCGCTTGAGAAGGGGGCGTGGTGAAGTAGCCTAAACTCTTCTGATTGGACGGTCTGACTGTAGAGCTACCGTTATTGGTCGATGACCTTCTCTGTAGACTTTTAATTGGTCAGTCTGCACGTCAGTAGTCCCCCTCCCCCGTTCCCCTGAGACGTGTCCTCTTTTTCACCATCTCCGATCTGGTCACCATTAAGTTCCATATCAAATAAATGGCATTCAATCAAAAACAATAGCTTCTGCAATTGATCAAACCTAGAATTATGGTTTTTAAGTAAAATATCTGTTAGGTTTCCTCTCTCAAATTCAATACAATGCAAATTAATACATCGGTTACCAAACCAGCTGTAAAATATGTTAAATAAAATACACAACTACTCACTCACTCATTAAAACAGAGCTTTGTTTCACTATAAATTCCCCCTAAACAAAGCTCTACATAAATTACACAACGATTCACTGACATTTATATGTAGTAAGTATTTGATGGCGTGCAAATTAAGTACACTTAATGAAAAATATAGTGAGAAATAAAAACAATAAAAGTATAAATACAGAAGCAGAACAGTTATATTTATACTTCAGTGTGACTAAACTGTAACTCATTAAGGTCAGTTGATTAGGTTTAATGCCTTTTTTTTTTGTCAACAAGTGCCCTTCAAAATGTGTAAATCCCTTCAGTGTGAAGCATTTATGAGGATAAATCCCCGGTTTAGTAAATTAATTACTTTGTTCTTACAGGACAGTAGTGACAAAAAGTTCCTTTACCCAATAAGAGTATGCCCATGGTGACATCTGTCACAAACTGAAATGAAGCAAAATGGTTAACATGTCACATCAGGATTTGAACCTGAAAATAGCTTCAGAATATGCTGTGACCCCTTTGACACAATAAGAAAAGGTCCTAATGAACAGCTCATTTGTTCTGTTTTATACTCCTTTTTGTCATTTAATGTAAACAGGGTCTGGGCTCTGATGGGTTAACAAGTCACCCACCATCTTTACTTCATCAGCTGCCCAAAGAAAGAATGCTCCACAACTTTAAGATCTAACAATCCAAAAGGGACAGGATTTTAATATCTATGTTGAACATAATATTTTTATGTATTTATTTATTTTATAGCAATGCGCTGGTCCTGTATATGCACACACAGAAATACCCACTGGGAATACAATTAAAAACCACAGCATATATTAATTCAAATGTCTAGGTTTAGGAAAATCAAGTAATTTAATAATGTCAAACTGTTCAGTAATTTGTTACTCTTTTCTTTAAAATAGGTGGTAAATTGCAAAATTAGCTCAGTTATTTTACTGAATTATATTTTTTACAGAATAAACGCGTAAACAATAGAAAATTATGTTGGCAAGCAGTTCTGTCATGCCATGTTTTAATGCTCAGCATCAACTAAAGGTAATGTTCTACTTTTATTTCTTTCTAGATAACTGCTGTTTTGCTGTTCTATGGAGTTAGTAGCATTCTGACATCAGGCTAATGTATGAGACATTGCTTTACAATAGATTTGGCCTAAATTTATTTTTATATTAATTAAAAGACGATAGAGGGTGCTGTGCTGTAGATCAGTCTGAGTCTGAACACGCTGTTTATAACTGAATATAACTGGTACAGTTCAGGAGTAGAGTCTGTATTTACTCTTACAGATGATAGAGGGCGCTGTGCTGTAGATCAGTCTGAGTCTGAACACACTGTTTATAACTGATTATAACTGTTACAGTTCAGGAGTGGAGTCTGTATTTACTCTTACAGATGATAGAGGGCACTGTGCTGTAGATCAGTCTGAGTCTGAACACACTGTTTATAACTGATTATAACTGTTACAGTTCAAGAGTGCAGTCTGTATTTACTCTTACAGTCGATAGAGGGTGCTGTGCTGTAGATCAGTCTGAACACGCTGTTTATAACTGATTATAACTGTTACAGTTCAGGAGTGGAGTCTGTATTTACTCTTACAGATGATAGAGGGCGCTGTGCTGTAGATCAGTCTGAGTCTGAACACACTGTTTATAACTGATTATAACTGTTACAGTTCAGGAGTGGAGTCTGTATTTACTCTTACAGGCGATAGAGGGCGCTTTGCTGTAGATCAGTCTGAACACGCTGTTTATAACTGATTATAACTGTTACAGTTCAGGAGTGGAGTCTGTATTCACTCTTACAGATGATAGAGGGCGCTGTGCTGTAGATCAGTCTGAACACGCTGTTTATAACTGATTATAACTGTTACAGTTCAGGAGTAGAGTATGTATTTACTCTTACAGATGATAGAGGGTGCTGTGCTGTAGATCAGTCTGAGTCTGAACACACTGTTTATAACTGATTATAACTGTTACAGTTCAGGAGTAGAGTATGTATTTACTCTTACAGATGATAGAGGGTGCTGTGCTGTAGATCAGTCTGAGTCTGAACACACTGTTTATAACTGATTATAACTGTTACAGTTCAGGAGTAGAGTATGTATTTACTCTTACAGATGATAGAGGGCGCTGTGCTGTAGACCAGTCTGAGTCTGAAAACTCTGTTTATAACTGATTATAACTGTCACAGTTCAGGAGTGGAGTCTGTATTTACTCTTACAGATGATAGAAGGCGCTGTGCTGTAGATCAGTCTGAACACACTGTTTATAACTGATTATAACTGTTACAGTTCGGGAGTAGAGTCTGTATTTACTCTTACAGATGATAGAGGGCGCTGTGCTGTAGATCAGTCTGAACACACTGTTTATAACTGATTATAACTGTTACAGTTCAGGAGTGGAGTCTGTATTTACTCTTACAGATGATAGAGGGCGCTGTGCTGTAGATCAGTCTGAGTCTGAACACACTGTTTATAACTGATTATAACTGTTACAGTTCAGGAGTGCAGTCTGTATTTACTCTTACAGACGATAGAGAGTGCTGTGCTTTAGATGAGTCTGAGTCTGAACACGCTGTTTATAACTGATTATAACTGTTACAGTTCAGGAGTAGAGTATGTATTTACTCTTACAGATGATAGAGGGCGCTGTGCTGTAGACCAGTCTGAGTCTGAAAACTCTGTTTATAACTGATTATAACTGTCACAGTTCAGGAGTGGAGTCTGTATTTACTCTTACAGATGATAGAAGGCGCTGTGCTGTAGATCAGTCTGAACACACTGTTTATAACTGATTATAACTGTTACAGTTCGGGAGTAGAGTCTGTATTTACTCTTACAGATGATAGAGGGCGCTGTGCTGTAGATCAGTCTGAACACACTGTTTATAACTGATTATAACTGTTACAGTTCAGGAGTGGAGTCTGTATTTACTCTTACAGACGATAGAGGGCGCTGTGCTGTAGATCAGTCTGAGTCTGAACACACTGTTTATAACTGATTATAACTGTTACAGTTCAGGAGTGCAGTCTGTATTTACTCTTACAGACGATAGAGAGTGCTGTGCTTTAGATGAGTCTGAGTCTGAACACGCTGTTTATAACTGATTATAACTGTTACAGTTCAGGAGTGCAGTCTGTATTTACTCTTACAGACGATAGAGGGCGCTGTGCTGTAGATCAGTCTGAGTCTGAACACACTGTTTATAACTGATTATAACTGTTACAGTTCAGGAGTGGAGTCTGTATTTACTCTTACAGGCGATAGAGGGCGCTGAGCTGTAGATCAGTCTGAACACGCTGTTTATAACTGATTATAACTGTTACAGTTCAGGAGTGCAGTCTATTTTACTCTTACAGACGATAGAGGGCGCTGTGCTGTAGATCAGTCTGAACACGCTGTTTATAACTGATTATAACTGTTACAGTTCAGGAGTGCAGTCTATTTTACTCTTACAGATGATAGAGGGTGCTGTGCTGTAGATCAGTCTGAGTCTGAACACACTGTTTATAACTGATTATAACTGTTACAGTTCAGGAGTGGAGTCTGTATTTACTCTTACAGGCGATAGAGGGCGCTGTGCTGTAGATCAGTCTGAGTGAACACACTGTTTATAACTGATTATAACTGTTACAGTTCAGGAGTGGAGTCTGTATTTACTCTTACAGACGATAGAGGGCGCTGTGCTGTAGATCAGTCTGAACACGCTGTTTATAACTGATTATAACTGTTACAGTTCAGGAGTGGAGTCTGTATTTACTCTTACAGACGATAGAGGGCGCTGTGTTGTAGATCAGTCTGAACACACTGTTTATAACTGATTATAACTGTTACAGTTCAGGAGTGGAGTCTGTATTTACTCTTACAGATGATAGAGGGCGCTGTGTTGTAGATCAGTCTGAGTCTGAAAACTCTGTTTATAACTGATTATAACTGTTACAGTTCAGGAGTGGAGTCTGTATTTACTCTTACAGACGATAGAGGGCACTGTGCTGTAGATCAGTCTGAGTCTGAACACACTGTTTATAACTGATTATAACTGTTACAGTTCAAGAGTGCAGTCTGTATTTACTCTTACAGTCGATAGAGGGTGCTGTGCTGTAGATCAGTCTGAACACGCTGTTTATAACTGATTATAACTGTTACAGTTCAGGAGTGGAGTCTGTATTTACTCTTACAGACGATAGAGGGCGCTGTGCTGTAGATCAGTCTGAGTCTAAACACACTGTTTATAACTGATTATAACTGTTACAGTTCAGGAGTGTAGTCTGTATTTACTCTTACAGGCGATAGAGGGCGCTTTGCTGTAGATCAGTCTGAACACGCTGTTTATAACTGATTATAACTGTTACAGTTCAGGAGTGGAGTCTGTATTCACTCTTACAGATGATAGAGGGCGCTGTGCTGTAGATCAGTCTGAACACGCTGTTTATAACTGATTATAACTGTTACAGTTCAGGAGTAGAGTATGTATTTACTCTTACAGATGATAGAGGGTGCTGTGCTGTAGATCAGTCTGAGTCTGAACACACTGTTTATAACTGATTATAACTGTTACAGTTCAGGAGTAGAGTATGTATTTACTCTTACAGATGATAGAGGGCGCTGTGCTGTAGACCAGTCTGAGTCTGAAAACTCTGTTTATAACTGATTATAACTGTCACAGTTCAGGAGTGGAGTCTGTATTTACTCTTACAGATGATAGAAGGCGCTGTGCTGTAGATCAGTCTGAACACACTGTTTATAACTGATTATAACTGTTACAGTTCGGGAGTAGAGTCTGTATTTACTCTTACAGATGATAGAGGGCGCTGTGCTGTAGATCAGTCTGAACACACTGTTTATAACTGATTATAACTGTTACAGTTCAGGAGTGGAGTCTGTATTTACTCTTACAGATGATAGAGGGCGCTGTGCTGTAGATCAGTCTGAGTCTGAACACACTGTTTATAACTGATTATAACTGTTACAGTTCAGGAGTGCAGTCTGTATTTACTCTTACAGACGATAGAGAGTGCTGTGCTTTAGATGAGTCTGAGTCTGAACACGCTGTTTATAACTGATTATAACTGTTACAGTTCAGGAGTGCAGTCTGTATTTACTCTTACAGACGATAGAGGGCGCTGTGCTGTAGATCAGTCTGAGTCTGAACACACTGTTTATAACTGATTATAACTGTTACAGTTCAGGAGTAGAGTATGTATTTACTCTTACAGATGATAGAGGGCGCTGTGCTGTAGACCAGTCTGAGTCTGAAAACTCTGTTTATAACTGATTATAACTGTCACAGTTCAGGAGTGGAGTCTGTATTTACTCTTACAGATGATAGAAGGCGCTGTGCTGTAGATCAGTCTGAACACACTGTTTATAACTGATTATAACTGTTACAGTTCGGGAGTAGAGTCTGTATTTACTCTTACAGATGATAGAGGGCGCTGTGCTGTAGATCAGTCTGAACACACTGTTTATAACTGATTATAACTGTTACAGTTCAGGAGTGGAGTCTGTATTTACTCTTACAGACGATAGAGGGCGCTGTGCTGTAGATCAGTCTGAGTCTGAACACACTGTTTATAACTGATTATAACTGTTACAGTTCAGGAGTGCAGTCTGTATTTACTCTTACAGACGATAGAGAGTGCTGTGCTTTAGATGAGTCTGAGTCTGAACACGCTGTTTATAACTGATTATAACTGTTACAGTTCAGGAGTGCAGTCTGTATTTACTCTTACAGACGATAGAGGGCGCTGTGCTGTAGATCAGTCTGAGTCTGAACACACTGTTTATAACTGATTATAACTGTTACAGTTCAGGAGTGGAGTCTGTATTTACTCTTACAGGCGATAGAGGGCGCTGAGCTGTAGATCAGTCTGAACACGGTGTTTATAACTGATTATAACTGTTAAAGTTCAGGAGTGCAGTCTATTTTACTCTTACAGACGATAGAGGGCGCTGTGCTGTAGATCAGTCTGAACACGCTGTTTATAACTGATTATAACTGTTACAGTTCAGGAGTGCAGTCTATTTTACTCTTACAGATGATAGAGGGTGCTGTGCTGTAGATCAGTCTGAGTCTGAACACACTGTTTATAACTGATTATAACTGTTACAGTTCAGGAGTGGAGTCTGTATTTACTCTTACAGGCGATAGAGGGCGCTGTGCTGTAGATCAGTCTGAGTGAACACACTGTTTATAACTGATTATAACTGTTACAGTTCAGGAGTGGAGTCTGTATTTACTCTTACAGACGATAGAGGGCGCTGTGCTGTAGATCAGTCTGAACACGCTGTTTATAACTGATTATAACTGTTACAGTTCAGGAGTGGAGTCTGTATTTACTCTTACAGATGATAGAGGGTGCTGTGCTGTAGATCAGTCTGAGTCTGAACACACTGTTTATAACTGATTATAACTGTTACAGTTCAGGAGTGGAGTCTGTATTTACTCTTACAGGCGATAGAGGGCGCTGTGCTGTAGATCAGTCTGAGTGAACACACTGTTTATAACTGATTATAACTGTTACAGTTCAGGAGTGGAGTCTGTATTTACTCTTACAGACGATAGAGGGCGCTGTGCTGTAGATCAGTCTGAACACGCTGTTTATAACTGATTATAACTGTTACAGTTCAGGAGTGGAGTCTGTATTTACTCTTACAGACGATAGAGGGCGCTGTGTTGTAGATCAGTCTGAACACACTGTTTATAACTGATTATAACTGTTACAGTTCAGGAGTGGAGTCTGTATTTACTCTTACAGATGATAGAGGGCGCTGTGTTGTAGATCAGTCTGAACACACTGTTTATAACTGACTAACCGTTACAGTTCAGGAGTGGAATCTGTTTTACTCTTACAGGCGATAGAGGGCACTGTGCTGTAGATCAGTCTGAACACGCTGTTTATAACTGATTATAACTGTTACAGTTCAGGAGTGGAGTCTGTATTTACTCTTACAGACGATAGAGGGTGCTGTGCTGTAGATCAGTCTGAGTCTGAACACACTGTTTATAACTGATTATAACTGTTACAGTTCAGGAGTGGAGTCTGTATTTACTCTTAGAGACGATAGAGGGCACTGTGCTGTAGATCAGTCTGAGTCTGAACACACTGTTTATAACTGATTATAACTGTTACAGTTCAGGAGTGGAGTCTGTATTTACTCTTACAGGCGATAGAGGGCGCTGTGCTGTAGATCAGTCTGAACACGCTGTTTATAACTGATTATAACTGTTACAGTTCAGGAGTGGAGTCTGTATTTACTCTTACAGATGATAGAGGGCGCTGTGCTGTAGATCAGTCTGAACACGCTGTTTATAACTGATTATAACTGTTACAGTTCAGGAGTAGAGTATGTATTTACTCTTACAGATGATAGAGGGTGCTGTGCTGTAGATCAGTCTGAGTCTGAACACACTGTTTATAACTGATTATAACTGTTACAGTTCAGGAGTAGAGTTTGTATTTACTCTTACAGATGATAGAGGGCGCTGTGCTGTAGACCAGTCTGAGTCTGAAAACTCTGTTTATAACTGATTATAACTGTCACAGTTCAGGAGTGGAGTCTGTATTTACTCTTACAGATGATAGAGGGCGCTGTGCTGTAGATCAGTCTGAACACACTGTTTATAACTGATTATAACTGTTACAGTTCGGGAGTAGAGTCTGTATTTACTCTTACAGATGATAGAGGGCGCTGTGCTGTAGATCAGTCTGAACACACTGTTTATAACTGATTATAACTGTTACAGTTCAGGAGTGGAGTCTGTATTTACTCTTACAGACGATAGAGGGCGCTGTGCTGTAGATCAGTCTGAGTCTGAACACGCTGTTTATAACTGATTATAACTGTTACAGTTCAGGAGTGGAGTCTGTATTTACTCTTACAGACGATAGAGGGCGCTGTGCTGTAGATCAGTCTGAGTCTGAACACACTGTTTATAACTGATTATAACTGTTACAGTTCAGGAGTGGAGTCTGTATTTACTCTTACACCAGCTCATATTTGTACCATTTTATTTCTAGGAGAATATGATCAAAAGAAAACATTTCAAATGTAATAATTTGTTAATAATGTATTTCCATAACCTCTCCTCTCTGATCCCTTCTTCTTTTACCTTTCCCTCAGAGGGAAGAAAGGAACGACATCATGGAGAACTGGATCTCTGTTCATTCTTTATTTTAGAGCAGTATTTCTAACCCCTCTCTCCAGGCTCCATAGCGACTGTTGCTAGGTTGGACAAGCTTTTACAGAACTGTGGAATAAACCCCTTTCAGACCAATGACAAGCTGCAGAGATTTTGTTTAAAGACGCAGCCTGTTTTTTCGCCACTGATTCTTCATGTTACACTGACACCTAGTGGTCTGTCTGTGTCAGAGACTCTGTACCAAACCTGTTCTAAAAATGACTGCCCCCATGTGGGGGACCCACTCTCTGGAGCTTAAATTGGTGCATTATGGGACGACAGAGCGGTTTAATTCTTCACATCATGAGAACTGCACTTTACAGAAAACAAAGTAAAAATAATCAATAATCACTTTGATAAACATTGTTTGCTACTTTTTGCTTTTAGAGCAGGACGCCTGGTTCCACTCACCACCACTGTCCACTGTTCTGACACCTGGAAGTTCCTCTAGAACCAGAACTCTGTGTTTACGTCTCCACCAGAGGAGGATGCAAAGAGTTTGAGAATCTGTTGCACAGTTGTGATCCAGAGAAAAGCAGATTACCACAGGGCAGGACAATTGACTATTGTGGAGGACTAAATTAAAATTGCAAAAATTAAAAATAAATACATTATAAATAAAAGAATAAACTGTAAAGAGTACAGACAATCTACAAATGTATAAAGGTATAAAAATGTTATTTGATTTTAATTAAGATTTTATTCACATACATCTTTATTTCCCTATTATTTTCCATAATTAATTTATCCCCTCGTTATTTATTATGTATACATTTATTTCTACATTATTTATCTGTTCTTATGATAAAGGGGCTGTCCTTCGGTGATGTCACAGTGTGTAAACGTTCCTATTGGTTGATCAATATCAGCTTCCGTAGAGGGATTGGACATGTCTTGCTCTGTCAGTGGTGTCTCTGAACAAGGCCGTGAGTTGACGGCAGCAGACAGAGAGAGCTCTGAGACTCGACTGAGAATTCAGATGCAGATTATTAACTCTTCTGTGTGGAGGCTGTGGCTGAGAGTCTGTTCAGTTTTGCTGCGTCTGCTGATAATTTGGAGGTGTTTCATAATAATTTCCTGTAAAATTTAGATCTTGCACAAACATCTCACATTCTCCTCTAAAGTTGTCTCTCAGCATTTATCTTTGGAATCAGTGTAAGAACAGTTCACTGTAGAGCACACGGTGTGTGTGTGTGTGTGTGTGTGTGTGTGTGTGTGTGTGTGCGTGTGTGTGTGTGTGTGTGTGTGTGTGAGAGTGTGTGTGAGTGTGCGTGTGTGTGTGTGTGTGAGTGTGTGTGAGTGTGTGTGAGTGTGAGTGTGTGTGAGTGTGTGTGTGTGAGTGTGTGTGTGTGTGTGTATGTGTGTGTGTGCAGAAGTTCAGTTTCTTATTGAGCCTCATGTCGTGTTCTGAAAGTCTTCTATCCTCTGATCACACCACTGAACTCGTCAGTGTCTCCGACTCCTTCACTACGACTGATAATGAAGAGCTGGATGCAGAAGGACACAAGATCCTCTGTGACCATCCAGCAGGATCTAATCTGATGTCTGGACATCTCAGCTCTCAAGGCATTTTCATGGAAATGATCAACTAATAAGAAATGAGACTGAAAGTGGTCTTTGAGTAACCTTTATTGAGAGCAGCTAAAAGCATGCACTAACACTACTCTGCTCTGCCCTATCAAAAGAAAAAAACTTTTTTTTTATGTATGTTTTATACCTACACACACACACACAAGCACATCATCATCATACAAAGAGTTATTTTGTAACTGAGCCACCGATAAGGGAAGAAAGAGATAACAGTTTTGTGCAGAAACAGAGTTCAATGAACCTGCTACATCTCGTGCTCATTAAAACAGGAAAAAACCTCCTTGATACCTTGGATGCAGGAGTGTAACTCTTTCAAGCTGCACTCCTATGAACTCCCATCCAATTCCTCAAAGACTCAGTTGGTGAAACAGTCTAAAGACAGAATAATGCAACATACATTTCATAAAACAACTCATCTTTATATAAAACAAAGACCTTTACTAATAAAAACCATCCACCAAATAATGCAGCCAACCAACTCCCCCAATCATTGCTAACCTCTTGGGGTGTGGTTACTGCACCTCTCATGTGGTCTATAAAATTGGTCACATTCTCTGAAACATCAGGTATATAAAAAACAACATAAAGTGTTCATCATAGCACAAACTTCTCCTTGCTGCATAGTTATTAAATCTAAAACTTGTCTATGTTGTATGACTGCGGCCCTTAAAGCCTGTTGCTCTATACTAAAGGCTTATCGCTCCTGTGGTGTCATTCATTATTATCAGGATTTCATATACAAGTTCATTCATCTTTCACAGGGCTGTTGCTGCTCACAGGCTGCCAAAGATAGACCAGACAATGACTGCTCCCAGAGTGGTCGATGGGGGTGTAGAAGGTTCCTCCTGGAGATATCAGGAGCCCCAAAACCACCAGACACAGGAAAGCCATAGCCCTTTCGTTTCTTGACGTACCTGCTCTCAGAGAGGCACTCCCCTTCTTCCAGCAGTCCCGACTTCTAGGGACTTCTATTTTTTACAGGGAATATAGGTGTTCTAACTGGGGAATCCAGACATGGAATCATTACCCCTGCTTTCAATAGAGATTGAAAAACCGGTTTTATATCCTATATGGCTTCAGGTTTTAGGGTATTGGTGTTGTTTAGGCCTATAAGAGCTCTTTGGAGTGATTGTTACAGGTGCACACCCTTTAATTAACCCCACATCATCCTTTGTTTTAGCCCACAGTGTTTCAGGGACCCCAGCTAGCTCTTCCTCAAAGGGGTGTTCCAGCCGAGGTGTCTGAAAGTCCCACTGGTGTTCTGATACCAGCTGCACTGCTCAGTGCACAAGCACAGTACAGTGCAGAGGTTTTCTCCATGCCTTGTAATGGGCACTGTATTCAAGCCCCGGTGTGGCCCCAGGTTCCTATTAGGAACTCCAGGTGACTCTGAGCATCCATGGCCCCACCTCCTTCCATTGAGCTGAGGTGGATGCCTTTCCCAATGAAATGTGGGGTACTGACTCATCCACATTAAAACATGTGTTTTGTTCAGAATTTAGCGAGACACTGGCAGCCACTCACTCCTCACTCCAATAGAGGTGAGTGCTGTGGAGGGTTTCACCAGGAGTGTCTCATTCCAGGAACTCTTTTTCATATTCCTGGTTAGGCCCTTCATGTACATATGAAGTACAGTGAAGCTGGTCTGAACACATGTAATCTGGAAAGTCGGTCACAGCCTGGGCCTGCCGAAGCAGGTGTCCAGCTGGGTCCGAGGTTCCCTTTATCAGCTGCCATTGATAAGCATACAAGGGGGTGTGGGCATTATATTGTACTAATTGAAGATCATTCATCTCCATTCGAACTCATTCTGAGGTGCTAGTCAATACACATCCCAATTTGCACATTAAATTTGGTGCTAGTAAATTTATAGGGCATACATCGGACATTAGAAAGGAGTGAATGATCTGTCTGTCTGCTATATTACACTGTACAGGTATGGAATATTTCTCTACAGTAACATGGCCCCCTGCCCCGAGGAATTTACAGTTTTCCCCGACAGGGCAGTTTAAATTGTTTAGTCTGAATCACAGAACATGCAGCTCCTGAGTCTACCAAAAACGTTAATGCCTTGCCATGTACCCTCATTATAATTAGCAGGAGCCCAAAAGGGGTGGAGCTCAACTGTTTTGCATATAAACAATAATAATGGTTAGTTACTTCCCTGTCAAGTGTCTCTGGGTGTCCACCCCGTCCCGCCGCCGCCTGTCATTCATCAACCTGCTCCTCAGCCGTTCTGGCTAGACCTGAAAGGGTTAACCAATCACGATGATCCCCTCCTGTTCGCTGGTAACCAATTAAACTGGTTCTTCCTCTAATCAGCGCTGCCTTCAGAAAGATTCAGAGCAGTGATTGTGAGCATTATGCCATGCAGGGATTTCCCTTTAATCGTAACTGCATGTATATGAATATTTTAGAGGCTAATGATCACAAACATTTCCAGTGAACCCTGCCCCTCAGCAGTGGCCCCTGTGTCTGAGTAAAGCAGAGTGATCCCTTTACCACTGTGTGTTTACAGTGAGTGTCAGAGCGGTAAGATCAAGTTCATGTCCCATGCCCGGGCACTGTTACTGTAGAGATATTCCTGCTGTTTGTTCATGTGTTTGTGCAGACAACTGTCTGTGTTGTGAATGTAACTGTTCACAGACTCGCCTCTGTGCTACTCTTGTAACTGGAGGCTTCCACTAGAGGGCAGACCAGAGAAAGGCGCAGTTATTGCAGATTTGGCTCTGACACATTCATTCATTCATTCATTCATTCATTGTCTGTAACCGGTAATCTAGTTCAGGGACGCGGAGGGTCTAGAGCATACCTGGAATCATTGAGCGCAAGGCGGGAATACACCCTGGAGGGGGCGCCAAATCTCATGAACAACTGTGTTTACTTTCAGTTTCATTCTGACGTCATCACTGTCGTTCTTTCCTCAATTGAAAATATACAAAGTCTGTCTCATCAGATCACTGGGTATAAACTGATAAACTTCAATATTTCTTTGTATGTATTTTACATAAGTATTTATTTCAGCATATTTTAGACAAATTGTGTTAATAACAACAACAATAAAAAATATTATTATTACTATTATTATTATTATTATTATTATTATTATTAATGATAATAATAATAATAATTTTTATATCATAAGCAGCTAGGTAAATACCAGTTTACCTAAAAGTTTTTATTAGTTGTGATATTGGCACTGAACTAAATACTCAAAGTCTAGGCCTGTGACTGTCAGAGTCATCACTCCTAGATCAGTCCTAGAAAAAAGTGTGCCTGTCATTTTAATTTGTCACAGTAATAGACCATGTAAAAATTAGAATCAATTCAAGTCAAGTCAAGAGAGTTTTACAGGACATACAAAGGATTGAAATTACGTTACTCTCCTCTCCAAGATGCAGTAACATTTAACAAAAAATAGACTAAATTCAACTAAGCTAAGTACATCAATATATTAAAGTGTACATATAGTTATATACGTATATACCTGTTTTCAGCTCACAGACTCTAGTCTCACAGTTTCTGAAAAGATATGACTTTACCCCATGATGTGAAGGCTTTACATTCACAAATATGTTAAAATAACAGGCACTTTGTAAAATGTTGATCAAAATATCCAACACCAGTTACACCGAGTTGATCACATGTTCAGAAACGAAAGAACATACCGACTCTGGCTCTCTCTCATCTTTACTGTTTAATTAAAGCTGACAGAGGCACTGACAATAAAACAGAAATAAACCAATGCTAGGGTTCTAGGGGCTAAACAAAGCCAATCATCTCTTTAGTGTCACTTCAGAAAGGGCTTCATACAGCTGTGTAAATGTAAAGACCAATCACGTCAAAAACACAATATTTTCTCAACATGAAGAAATTACAAATTTGAAACCCAAAGGCAGAATTAGAAAAGGCTTAACTTTACAGGTCTGTCTCCCACAGGTTTAAGCCTAGTCCTGGGTCTCTTAGCATTCAGAATGAAGAGGCTCAGCTAAAAGGGTACAGTCTGAGACTAGGCTTAACCCCTTTCTGGGAAACAGACCCTATAGGAATTAAACTTGAAGAATAAACAACAATCTTACAACATGAAGACTTTTCTAAAACTACTGACACCAGGCGAGTCCCAGGGCAGGTCACAGAGAGGACCGTGGATCTGTGAACCCCGAAGTTCTTGGGTCCCTTCAAACTGATCAACGACATCAGAGTTCATCAGAAACTGAGTGTTTGTAAAAACTTTCAAATGTAAACTAATGCTTTAGGCGCTGTTCTGGTGTTTGTTGTAAAGGAGAAATCAAGCTTAACACTAGTTTTAAACAGAAACAACAGCAATCGTGAGTGTAAAACTGTTGCGCTGCATGTGCACGTGAATGGAGTCTGATTCTGGGGGGGCTCTGTTGTTCTGTGACACACATCACATCTCTAGGTGTGCAGCAGCTTTCAGGGTCCCTCCAGAAAACGTTCTCTGTGTTGTGACTGGATTCACAGCGTTTCTGAACTTGATGGATGTCATTTTGTTGTGGACTTTACATGTATTTCAGTAAAAAACTTATATCTCCATTTTCCGACTGCATTTTTGGTAAATAGATACACTAGCGGTAATGCTACTGAGCACTGATTGGCTGACGCTGGAGTTACAGCTGGTTACGACACCACAGCTTTGTTTGGTGGTAACTACAGCAGGGAGTTAACGTCCTCTGGTCCTGGACTAACACTAATGAGACTATCTGTATTTTTTAAACATATACATTATTACAATAAAGGATTATTAAATTAGTGTCTCACACATTGAAACACATGTAGTGTACATTGTTAGACACAGCACACTACACCAAATAATATCCCAAACATCCAGAGTGAAGAATGAAGTGTGTAAATGATTAGATCACTGAAGTGTACAAGAGCAGAGCAAATGAAGTTATTTCATAGAGGAACTACGTCAGTTCATCGTTATCTTCATACTGTAAAGAGCCCTACACTATAAACAACACGACTAACTACAATAAACTAAACGTCCCTCTCTGAGTTTCTCTGTGTCAGCTCTGTCTCCTGCTCTGAGAGAGTCTGAGCTCAGGGGGATTTTAGACTCTAACCTGTTTGTACTCTCTGTAAAACACACTCCAACACAAAGCCCTTCTGTAAGCTGCTCTGGATACGAGCGTCTGCTAAAGGCTGTAAAGGTCAAAGCTAAGACAGATATTAGCATGAGACAGAAGCACATTTTATAGGACATTTGTCTATTATTTATTCACAGACACAAACCTGAAAATGAAACACTACTCTGTCAGTAACACTTCCCTCCTGATGTCTGTGGTTTCTGAACATTTGACGTCTACAGGTTTGTGTTTGAAAATGTCCTGCAAAGAAAAATATAAAACCCCAAATCCTGAAGATGTCCATCCTCCTGCCCCCAGTGATCTGAGCCCCTGCACTCGCTGTGTGGGGTGTGGGTCAGAGCTCTGGTCAGAGCACATTACTGAGGGGTTTGGCCCTGGAGCCTCACTGGGCACTGACCCGGACAGGCTCCTGAACATTTAGTCGACACAAAACAGTGGAAAACTGAAACTAAGCACAGTTTCCTAATCGGGAATCCTCTGTGTATCTGCTGCTCTGAAGTCCCTCCCCCGTCTGCTCTGGGCGACTGCTGTAAAGTTCACACTCACTGACTTCATCCTCACAACTGAGACACTTTTACAAAGTCTTTAAACTGGAGTTCAACAGTTTAAAAATATGTCTGCGGTGGGGTCTCAGACATTTGTTACTGTTCTGTGTTGAGGAAATGACTGCATTTCTTTTGTATAAAAATGATCAGATTTTATAAACTATGGTTTTATTTGAATTCTCCATAGAAACACATTCATTTTTAGAGCGCCCTCTAGTGTCTGACAAACCCGGAAGACACCAGGAAGGTACTTCTCTCTGCACCAGCCCTTCCTTCCTTCCTGTGTCTGAAAGTGAAGAGACTGCTGTTTGTGAAGATCAGGAGCAGAGAGGAAAACTGGTAACATTTAACTTACCTGAAGATTATAGATATTTCAGTGTGTGTGTGAGAGAGAGAGACTGTGCGTGTGTGTGTGTGTGAAGACGATAAACAGTAAAACTAGAAGTAAATGAGGAAATTTAACTTTCAGGATTACATATGTTTATCTTTCTTCTGTGAACAGAAAAACATGACGTACAAGAGAATGGATATATATATATCTCCATTCTCTTGTATGTCATATTTTTCTGTGATATGTATATCTCAGTGGCGGATGCTGGTCTTTCAAGGAGGGGAAGCTCAGTTGCGGCCTACATCATAAAATGTGTCGGTTTATTTATACGTAAATTCTACCCTCCGTTCCTTTTTAAGAAAATGATCTGTGACCCTGTCGTACCAACAAGGCGTCTTTTCCAGAGACTTGACTAGTGTCCTCTCAATGGCCAGCAGAGCTAGGCTTAAACGGCCTTGGCCCATGTGAAGTGTGTCCGCCTGTGAGTGCTTTGTGACGGTGGAGGGGCTCAGCAGCACCCGCTGGACAGAAACTGTGATAGAAGTCAGTCTCCAAACACAAGCAGCTACAAATAACCCACCAGAAATAGAAGCTCGATTTGTCACTAGTCGTTTTTAACAAAGAAAATGCCGCTAAGAGGATTAAGAAAGTCTCTGGTTCAACTCAGAACAGACTGAAAATTGAATGCTCCCACTGATCTTTACACCAAAGGATCGCTGATTCGCTCATTTCGCTGTCAATCAAAAAGGGATTCAGCCTCAGACAGATCATCCAATCATCATGCAGAAGCTGAGCGTCTGGGCCAGCCGAGGCCAGCCCACTGCCCCATAGACCCCCAGAGACGCTGAGCGTCCGATGGGCGGGACAAAGCCCAGCATTTATCCAATGACTCGTCTCGTTTCGCTGCACTTCGCTATTGAACTCTGTGGATGCTCAGCGTCCTCACTGTTTAAAGCACTGTGAAGCTGTGGGAATGATTGTGAGGAAAGCCACGTCTTTACCAGTGATAAGAAGCTGATTCTGAACAAAAGTTGAGCACGTAGTGCATATTTATTGAATGACATGTACACACAACAGTATATATTTGATCACTTATTTTTTTACATTTTAGGGGAAGCTGAGCTTCCCTTGCGGTCTTATATAATTCATAAAAAATCATTAATTAAAACAATTAATTGTTTAATTTAATGAAATAAATGTATAAATTAAAATAAACAAATCACTAAATAAATATTGAATATTTGATTAATTGTATTATTTAAATATTTATTTCTTGCACCTTGCACAATGAAATAATTAAATAATCATTCGTCAGTGGGCGGGGCTAACTCAGAACCAGCCAGACTGATTGGCTAGATGGCAAATCTCAGGAGATTTAAATGAGGCGTTTGAGATGTTTAATAAGACTATTTAATAAAATAGCGATAGCAAAGCTATGAAAATTTAGGAATATGTTAATGGAAATGCTGTATGTCAGCATTCACATTCAAAAGCAAAGTCCCGCAGTGTTTACTGTTGGAAATTGGTTGTGGTTAAATGTGACGTCACGCTCAGAATCCAGAATCCCACCGGGCGCCACAGCTGCGGGGAAAATCAGTTGGAGCGGTTCAAATCAAAACACTGGAGAGTTCTAAACCGTCATTTGACTCCAGACGCTGTTTAAAGAGTAGCACTAGCGCTCGGACTCTCCGTTTACTCTCTTCTGGTAACAACTAAATGTATAAAATATAATAAACTTACAATATTATATAACCCCTGGTGATTAAAAATACCGTTATGTTTTCAAGGAAACATGGTTTTTCCCGGAGAGACGCTGTGAAGGAGGAAGGCAGCGATGATGAATATTTTGTATATCTATGTGTGTGTGTTTGTGTGTGTGTGTGTGTGTGTGTGTTTGTGTGTTTGTGTGTGTGTGTGTGTGTGTGTGTAAGCGAGTGAGAAACGAAGAGAGGGTTAATTTATTTAGTACGTTATGAACTGATCAGCTATAACATTATAACCACTCACAGGTGAGGTAAAAACACTGATTATCTTGTAATAATTGCACATGTCTGATAATTGTCAAATCTGATCTGCCTCACAGTGTAACTGAGTTTAAACTGGGTGAGGAACTGAGTGAGAGCCGGAGTCCAGAGGTTTATTAAAAATGGTTCAGTACAGCTGGTTTTAATATCATGGGGACTGATGTATTTTATAACTTGATTTAAAGGTAAATGTAAATTATCTTAAATTTTGTTTCATAACCTTAATTATTTAAATGTGGTTTTTAGATACTAATGTTTGTAATTGAAAATTATTTGAAATATATTTGTAAAAGTTTTCATGTTACATTAAATAAATGCAGTAATAGTCCGCTTTAATTTCACACTGTGTATATTTGTGTTTGTGCTGCACTTTTAACATCTTTGCTATGATTGTGACTGGGTATATATTTTAACATTTTTCTTAAAAATCTTACGCTTGTTTACATGTGATATGGTGAATACTGACTTCTCGTGTGAAACATTAACTACACAGAACAAATTATGACTAAAGTATGGTTTTAAAGAAAACTTTTTATTAAAATGACATAAGACGTGAAATGACCTAAAATTCACTTGGTAAACGACTGTGCGGATGTCACGTGGGTGTCAGGAAGAAGACATCTAAAAAACATCCAAATTCAACCATATTTCGGCCATTGGCTGACATCAGGGAACGACGCAATCTCAATGTCCTTTCAACTGACCTGTGCCCACTGAGAGACATCATGACAGCACAATATTTCAAACGTAATTCAGGCCTTTCACTGTCTACTGAACATTACACTGTGAAAATACTATGAAACGTAGTCCACCCAGAATCAGTGGGCACAGGAGCTCACCCTGAACATGCCGTCCACAGTTCCATCACATCACATCACAGATAGGGGGCAGCAGTGGCACAACAGATCCTGCCACTGTCACTCAGCTCCACAGTCCTGGGATTTTATACCCTGTCACTGTGAGGAGTGTGGTGTGTTCTCCCTGTGTCTGTGTGGGTTTCCTCCAAATGCTCCTGTTTCCTCCCACAGTATCACACCCATTCTTAAGAAGACTGGCTGTTCATAGGTGTCCAGAGGTGTGTGTGATGCCCTGAGATGTACTGGCATCTCACAGGGTGTGTTCCAGGTTTTGCGCCCAGTCATTCTGGGTAGGCTCAATATTATGGAGTCAAAAAAGGGTAAAAAAAATGTTGAGGTTGTAAAAGAATATTCACAGATGTGAGTTTGTAACTGCATTTGAACAACTACATACACGTAATTGGAATTGTATTGTATTGGAATGCTCAAACTTCAAATGACAACAATAATAGTAATTTAAATTCACAAATTGTGAAAGATTTGTAATGTACAGAAATCATTTTGAAATGTGTAGAAAAGATTTGCATTTGTGAATCAAATATGGTGAATGTGTGAATCAGTACCTTCTCAAACGGCTTAAAATGTGCCAGAGGAAACATTTCTGAGGTTCCAAATGTGACAGTGGGGGTTTTTCAATGTGGTGGAAAAAATACACACATTCACCTTCTCTGCTGCTTGTGTGAATCTGTTTTTGCGGCTGTGGATTTAAGACCCTGTTTTGACGGCCAATAGGAAAGCTTTAGTTGGACCAATCAGATTGCGAGGTTTGTTTAACCAATCAGAACACTGATTTGTTCCTGTCAACCACAGTGCTTTTCCACCAAAAGAACTGGTTCCGTTCCTGATTCTTTCCAGTGAACCGCCACGTTTAGACAGGAATCAGGAATACATCATCAGTGGGTGGCGTCACTGTGGCTGAATACAGCGTCAGAGCCAATGATAAACTGTCAGAGTCATGACAGGGTCATTTTTTATATTGTGTTTACCGTTGAGTCTGATCAGAGTGAGATATAACACTGTGTAAATGTTGCCGAGTTCAGCGGCGTCCTGTTGAGCTTGTGAACTATGGAGAAATGTAATCAAGAGCCAAGGCTCAGACCATGGCATGGCATCACGCCTAACAGCCCCAGAAACACACACAAACAGAGTGTGTTCCTGTTTTATTTATTCATATGAAATGTTGTAAATGACCCCATCCAGCTCCACTGGGGGATAACGCTGTGTGTGAGGTTCTGAGTTCTTTTTTGAATTACTGAACCTCACCATGCCCACGGTTCGTGCTGAAAAACCAACTCTTATTTTTGGTTCCAGGTTGAAATGAACTTTTCTGGTTCCCAAACCAGTTTATGTCGGTGGAAACACACCGAACGGTTCCAAATTTATTTCACAAACTGAAACCGTTCTGGTTCCTTGTGGGTGGAAAAGTGCTATCAGAGATACAGTGGAGAGTCTAGCATTGTTACATACCTCACTCTCCATTGTATCTCTGGCTGGTAGCACCATGACGGAGAATTGGAGGCATTTACCAACATTTGTGGATTTAAATTATTATTATTATTATTATTATTATTATTATTATTATTATTATTATTGTTAACATTGTTATGTTGTTGTTGTTGTTGTTGTTTTAATTTTGATCGTTCCAATACATTTGTGGATTTGAATTTTACGTGTTTGCAGTTGCTCAAACACAGTTACAAACTCAGTCACATCTGTGAGTATTCTTTTACAAGGTCAAAACCTTTTTGACCCACTTTTGACTCCATACCGGACCCACTGCAGTCCTGAACTGGAAAAAACAGGTTACAGAAATGAATGAATAAATGAAAGGAAGATAATTATCACCTCTCAGATTCACAGAATACTTTGTTGTATTTTATAAAATCTCCTGTTCCTGGAGTTTAGTGTGTGTTCAGCTGATGTGAGCTTTGATGATTCATGTGTTTTTCAGGGATGAAGTTCCTCATTGTATCAGCTCTCATTCTCTCCAGCTTTATGGAGACTAGAGCAGGTATGTGTCCACACTCCTATATTATGTTCTCTCTCTCTCTCTCTCTCTCTCTCTCTCTCTCTCTCTCTCTCTCTCTCTCTCTCTCTGTGTGTGTGTGTGTGACCCAGCTGCTCGAGATCCGCACTGAGTTTAGAAAGGGCTCGTTCCTCTGCACTCACCAAAATCTGAGAGCAGAGAACACAAAAGTAAACTGGTTAATGATATGGAAGACACAGTGAATTAGAAAGAGTGATAAACAAGGCAAAAATGTAATGGAGAGTGTAAATAAATGTCAAATGAACTTAGTAAGCAGCAACATCCAGCAAACAAGGATTTGGGGAGGATGGAATGGCCTGCCAGCGTTCTGACCTCAACCCCATTGAACACTTGTGGCTCCAAATTAACAGGCTCCAACGGTATAAGATTTATTGCCAAGAAGCAATATTACAACAAAGAAATAATCTGCCACACACACATTTCCTTACTATTTGTGCTATGTTTATTTACCAGGCGGAGCCTGTTGCCTTTTAATGAAGAAAAAACAAAACATAAAAAAAACCTCTGGATTCAGGATTCATCTGGTGAACATTGATTTATAGGCTACATATTTGTTAAATGATTATAAGTGATTGTATTTATAATTGTGCTGGATATTTATGGAAACTATTCCAGTAAATGGATCAACACTGTTTTTGTTTGTAATTATCTGATTCATTTATCTTACTGCATCATTTTATTTGATGCGTGTGTATAGAGGCTGTTTGCTGCAGACGACTCAGTAAATAGTAAAGCACAGCTGACTGGAGGAGAATTTTTACATTTTTGCTTGGAGCTTATAAAATAAAAAACCAAACCAAAAGAAAAAACCCTGCTTTACAATATAAGCAATGTCCACTAGCCAGGGGCCTATTCCAAACTGGACCAAGGTTCACTCCGACACTAATGCCCTGTGTCTGCAGACACACTCTCCATCAGGATTGTGAGGGGAGAATGAGGCAATCGTCACTTCAAGCTCAGAACTCTCAGGGTTCTCTGTGTGACTGCGTAGAGTCTCAGGGTTCTCTGTGTGAATGTGTAGAGTCTCAGGGTTCTCTGTGTGACCTGTGTAGAGTCTCAGGGTTCTCTGTGTGACCTGTGTAGAGTCTCGGGGTTCTCTGTGTACCTGTGTAGAGTCTCAGGGTTCTCTGTGTGACTGTGTAGAGTCTCAGGGTTCTCTGTGTGACTGTGTAGAGTCTCAGGGTTCTCTGTGTGAATGTGTAGAGTCTCAGGGTTCTCCGTGTGACCCGTGTAGAGTCTCAGGGTTCTCCGTGTGACTGTGTAGAGTCTCAAGTTTCTCTGTGTGACTGTGTAGAGTCTCAGGGTTCTCTGTGTGACTACGTAGAGTCTCAGGGTTCTCTGTGTGACTGTGTAGAGTCTCAAGGTTCTCTGTGTGACTGTGTAGAGTCTCAGGGTTCTCCGTATGACCCGTGTAGAGTCTCAGGGTTCTCTGTGTGACTGTGTAGAGTCTCAAGGTTCTCTGTGTGACTGTGTAGAGTCTCAGGGTTCTCTGTGTGACTGCGTAGAGTCTCAGGGTTCTCTGTGTGACTATGTAGAGTCTCAGGGTTCTCTGTGTACCTGTGTAGAGTCTCGGGGTTCTCTGTGTACCTGTGTAGAGTCTCAGGGTTCTCTGTGTGACTGTGTAGAGTCTCAGGGTTCTCTGTGTGACTGTGTAGAGTCTCAGGGTTCTCTGTGTGACTGCGTAGAGTCTCAGGGTTCTCTGTGTGAATGTGTAGAGTCTCAGGTTTCTCTGTGTGACTACGTAGAGTCTCGGGGTCCTCTGTGTGACTGTGTAGAGTCTCAGGGTTCTCTGTGTGACTGTGTATAGTCTCAGGGTTCTCTGTGTGACTGTGTAGAGTCTCAGGGTTCTCTGTGTGACTGTGTATAGTCTCAGGGTTCTCTGTGTGACTGTGTTTATCATATGATGGGCTTTGTATCAGCACTAACACAGTAAACTAAGTTCACCTAAGATTTTCTTGTGTGAAAACCTCTAGTTTCTGATTGGCTGCTCTCAATGTGGGTGCGGAGAATCGAGCCCCACAGCTCAGTACTGTAAGGGTGTTAATCCTGTGCACAGTGTTTTCAGCTGCACAGGAGGATGTTTATATGTCAAACACACAAAACTGTTAGTTATGTAACCATTCATTAATTCGGCCTCATTCATGAAGCGTGAGCAGAAGTTTGCTGCTAAATCCTTCGTAAATCACTTTTTTCGTAAATATCTGGATTCATAAAAATGTTTTTAGTGTTAAAATGTTTGGAGGTAGAAACAACATTTACACCAGCTCCTGAAAATGTGTAAAGTCTGTGTATTGTCCAAAAGACACTGATAGTCTTATCTGACATGTCTGAGCTTTCATTAAAATTAATTAAAATGTATTTTAAATGTATGAACGAAACAAATAAATAACTAAAACAGCTAACGTACTTTCACAGCTCAGTTCTCTTCCTGATTCAGTCTGTTGTGCAAAGTAACTTCCAGCAGCTAAAGAACAATTGTTTGCTAAATTCAGTTACTTTTGTTAATCTTGTTGCTGGTCAATCACTTACTTAGTGTGGATTATTTCAGTATAAAAGAGTTTAGGGTCTGTACACACCTGTGTAAAGGCTGATGTTGGGTTTAACAGACAGAGCTCTACAGAGAGAACTGTAGTGTCTTTGGAGACGTCTCAGGATTATTATCTATTTATTATCTGAGAGTGATCACTCGCTGCTGTTAACTTTCGAAATCCATTCTTTCCTTTTTTGTGCAACATTTTAGACCCAGCTTTGAGAAGGGAATCCAGCAGACCCCATGCTGACTCTGTTCAGGTTCTGTCTGTGCTTGGCTCCTTGGACACTGGAGCGTTTAAGACATTAGTTTTTAAGCCCTCAATCGTCCAAGCAATTGCAGTGCTGGAGCCTCTCGCATTTCCTGTGTCTGGTCTTTGGTCTTGTGCAGCTCTCATAACTTCATACAAGACGAACACATATGAAGGAGCTCTTGCAAAGAAAAAAAATCCACAGGCGTTTATCCCTCTGAGAGAGACTATAGAGAGAGTCAAATGAGAATAAAGAATAAATGCCTTTAGCTGCTGTGCTGCAGTGGCGGATGCTGGTCTTTCAAGGAGGGGAAGCTCAATTTCGACCTACATCATAAAATGTGTCGGTTTATTTATACGTAAATTCTACCCTCCATTCCTTTTTAAGAAAATGATCTGTGACCCTGTCGTACCAACAAGGCGTCTTTTCCAGGGACTTGACTAGTGTCCTCTCAATGTCCAGCAGAGCTAGGCTGCTTAAATGGCCTTGGCCCATGTGAAGTGTGTCCGCCTGTGCTCCCACAGATCTTTACACCAAAGGATCGCTGATTCGCTCATTTCGCTGTCAATCAAAAAGGGATTCAGCCTCAGACAGATCATCCAATCATCATGCAGAAGCTGAGCGTCCGGGCCAGCCGAGGCCAGCCCACTGCCCCATAGACCCCCAGAGACGCTGAGCGTCCGATGGGCGGGACAAAGCCCAGCATTTATCCAATGACTCGTCTCGTTTCACTGCACTTCGCTGCTTCGCTATTGAACTCTGTGGACGCTCAGCGTCCTCACTGTTTAAAGCACTGTGAAGCTCCGGGAATGATTGAGAGGAAAGCCACGTCTTTACCAGTGATAAGAAGCTGATTCTGAACAAAAGTTGAACGCGTTGTGGTGCATATTTATTCAATGACATGTACACATAACAGTATATATTTGATCACTTATTTTTTGACATTTTAGGGGAAGCTGAGCTTCTCTTGCAGTCTTAGAGCAATCGCCTCTGCTGTGCTGTCTCCCCCATCTTTAGCAGAACCGTGCAGGAGAAACTGCAGTGAACGTGCAGCACTGTGTAAATGTCTTAGACACTTACATTATTTCAAATAACAATTTTATCTTCTAAATAAGCGTAGTGCTTGTATATATTTATAAATACAAAAGAATAAATACAGTAAAATGATTTTCTTTTCCAAAACGTAGTAGCTGTGTTGTGAGTGAAGAACAAAGTGTGTTTCCAGATGTTTCTCCTGATCGTATGGATTTGTTAAATCTACAGCACATTCTCACACAGTGGAATAACGGGGTTGGGTTTATTTTAATATTAGTGTTTTTTGCTCAAATAAATAGCTTCTTAAATCTCCACAGGACCGGAGTGATCGATGGGGTGAGACCTTATCTTACTCTGCAGAATGAGCTGTGTGTGGCTGGTGCTACTAGAATTCAAGCAGCATTACTGATCTCAGACAGACTTACTGTGAAATGTGAACCTATGTGTTAATGTTAAGAGTCTGATTGAGCAATAAACAAAGAAAAGAATGCACAGAGAAAGGCAGGTGACATAAACATGTCTTCTCCAGGCTGAGTTCTCAGAGAAGTGTTACTGATTATACAGTATCTGCTCAAACACAGGATCAGCACGTGATGACCACATGAATTGTGCAGTATGTTGAACTACCAAAATATAACATATGAGCAGAGGGTGAAGAGGGTGTAGGAACAGGAAGAACTACCAAATGTGTAAGACAGAAGAACCAGGCAGTCAGTTTGGGAGAGAGAAGAGCACGCTGGTCTAACAGATATATTCTAGCAGTTATCCCACTGTAAGTAGAGAAACTGTGCTCCTTTATTTAGACGTATCATCACTGTCACTACATTAAACACATGTTAGAACAGTAAAGGGGACTATGACCTGATCAGTGGGTCTCTTTTGTGTCTCTCTTTTTGTTGTGAATTACCAAAGGCATGATACTGGATTATTTTATTTACTTTCTGTGTGTTGTACTGCATCTTCCCGCCTACACACAGCCCACGTAGCCCTTCAGTTACACATTCTGTTGAGTTAAATGATGTGTAAACAGAGTGTTTTCAGTGTTATGTTGTAAACTAACAGACTATCATCAGGTACATAGCACTACTGCTCTGAAATGTTCTGTTTTCTCGTGCTGTTCCAGGTAAAGGAGACTCTATCCTGGAGATCAGTGCCCTCAGCAGACCACTGCATCTGGGTACACTCTACAATGCCCGGAATGACCAACTAATCCCAGGTACTCACCACACACCTCATGATCCCCTTCACAAATCCACATTTCTTCTCATTTGTTTCAGTAGGAAATGTAAAAGGGCAGTTTGTTGTTCTTCTGAATATTGCTTGGTGTTGTGATCGATTAATGCACAAAAGTAACCTGTTGTTAAAGGTTGATGACAACAAAGCACTTTAGGCACATACACAAATTGTGTAGTTTTATTTACTATAGAGTTAATTTACTTACTAAAGTTAGTTTAACTCGCCAGTAGAGGCTATACATTTTCACTACTATTTTGTATGAAACATGTGAAAGTGTGTACATGTGAAAGTAAAGCCTTTAACAAAATATTTTACTTATTTACCTTTGAGATCTGACCACAGACAGATTCTCTGCGAAATGTGAACTGAGGTGTTAGGGTTAGGTACAGAGCCCTGGAGGGGACCTGGGTAAAAAAAAATACTAATTCGAGTGAACGATTTACAGATTGTGCGCACAATTTAGTTAATTCGAGTGAACAAAATAGTTATTTGTGTGCACGAATAAGGAACTGATTCTCTGGGGGCTCCGTAGAAGCCAGCTGCCTTTTGCCAAAACGCTTATAATGTGCAAGCTGTGGAACTTATGACTGCAGTCACTGCACATGAAGTAAAATGACCTTATTTAGTCCGTAAAGACCAAAGGTATCAGTTCAGTGTTGATCACACTGGGTACATATGGATTATGAAGTGAGTGTAAGGACGTGAGTGAGTGTAAACGGTGTGCATCATCTTTTCGTCTGAGCACTAGAAGCTCATAGCTGTCATTTAAACACAACGACACCAAAATAAAATAATTATTTGCACTGGATCGAATTCCAGAGCCCTACATTTCACACAATTGTCCTGTTTATAACTGAGGAGCCATAGATATTTTACATAATTCCTGTGAAGGTTGGTTAGGCTCCTATCTGTGCGTCAGCCTCCACAGGGACATTAAGGGTTTTAAACTCGCGCTAATATAAATAAATAAAGAACAATATGTAGGCTTAGTTAGAAACGAACTGAATCAACCTTCAAATAAACAACAAATAAACAAATTAAGAAATAAATGTTTAAATAAACAAGGAATATTACATGTATGGCCTTATCACATAGATTTACACATACGTGTGTCCCATATGGACTCTAAAATTTGCGTTGTGTTTTAGATCGATCAGTGACAATTTGTTTGAGACAGAAACTCAACTGTGCTTCCTCAAACAGAAGAGCTGATACTCCGGCTCCTAAACAAAGAACGCGCTTATCACTTTTAAGCAATTTTTCTGTCAATTATTCAGTGTCGCAGCCAATGGAGTCTCAGTCCCTCCTACAGGGGCTTGGTGTGAGGCAGAGCTGAAACACTGAGAACTTACAGCTCTGTTTTAAGATGTCTATTTTTGTCCGGAGAAAGTACACTTAATTTTCCCAACTGACTTTTAGAAGTCATTTTTTATATATAAAAATCACAGTAGATAATTTCATATAAGATTAACAATAACATCCATCCATTATCTGTAACCGCTTATCCACTTCAGGGTCACGGTGGGTCCAGAGCCTACCTGGAATCATTGGGCGCAAGGCGGGAATACACCCTGGAGGGGGCGCCAGTCCTTCACAGAGCAACAAACACACTCACACATTCACTCACACACACAGTCACTTTTGAGTTGCCAATCCACCTACCAACGTGTGTTTTTGGACTGTGGGAGGAAAAACCTTCAGACAAATACATTTTATGTAAAACATCTACACAACGAAAATGTGGACTCAATGAATTTCACCGTAGCCTTAAAACTGTTCAACAACACAATGTTTTTAATCTTAAACTTTATTCTGTAAATTATTCCAGGCAAATGATGCAGAAAACCTTAAAGCTGTTTTTCCCAATTTAGTCAGAACTTTGGGAACAACATATAGACATCTAGAGAAAGAAGATGGTGGGTTCCATGATTTACATTTAAAAGAGAAGACAAACAGGAAGTCTTCCAATAATCACAGATTGAGTGTGTCAGTGAATGTGTGTGTCGCCCTGTGAAGGATTGTCACCCCTCCAGGGTGTATTCCCGCCTTGCGCTCATTGATTCTGGGTAGATTCCAGACCCATGGTGACCCTGAACTGGATAAGTATTACAGACAATTTGAACAGTTCACTAGAAGATCCAGAAAAAGTCACTAAATCTAGTGTCCCAGATCATTTTTCTGGTTGCAATTCCAGATTAAAAAATATATATATAATCAAAACCAAAGATTAAATCTAGTTCTATGCAGATCACATTTTTAACATTATCCAAAAAAGGGTCCCAAATTCTATGGGATTTTGTATTGGAGCCATAAGCCTTTCTACCTCTGCTGCACCAAGAATATCTTTGATCCACAGAGTATGCGAGGGAGAGGAGAGTGACAGGATCCCTGATGAAGGAAAAACTCCAAATAGGGCTATAAAGGCATTAGACTCAATAGTCTTCCCTAATGTTTCTGATAATGTTTAAATATCTCAGACCAATAAGGGTTCAAAGAAGAACACGACAAAACCTGTGTGAAAGAGTGGCGGGTGCTTGGCAACATCTATCACAAATGGTGTCTATATCTTTATACATTTTGGCAAGTCTGACTCTCAGTCTGTGTTTGGCACAAATAGATGATTCATGGACCTGCTTAAGGAACCTCCTTATCCCAAAGAATTCTGAAACATCCTCCTCAAGCTCCCCTTACCACAGAGATTTAACAGTATTGAGAGAGCCTTTTCATAATGAATTAACCTGCTCATAAAAATATGAAATTAAACCTTTTATAGAGGGAGCCAGTCTTTAAAAATATGTCCAAAGGGGTGTCAGAAGGTAAATTGGGAAACTGTGACGAGATATTTTTTTTAAAAAAAGCTACGGATTGGCAAATATCTGAAGAAATGATATTGTGTTAGAGAAAAGTAATCAACTGTTGAAAAGATGCAAAAGTACCTTAAATATACAGGTCTTTAACTATCTGAATACCCTTTTTATTCCAAATATCAAATGCGCTATCTATACACAAAGGGGGAAATACGGGATTTTAAATTATACGGGAGAGAACAGAGAAAGCTAAAATAACATCTAAATTGAGTCCATATTGTCAGAGGTTTTGACCACTACATTCCTGTTACATCACTAAAGGGGCAACCAGACTAGGGCAGTAAGCAGAGATGAAATAATATTTAGTTGTAAATAAGTTGTTAGTACAGTGATGAGACAGTAAGGCACCATAGAATATATTTATTTAAGACACTGACACATAAAAGTGCACACAATCCAAAGATAACATAGTTACTCTTACCTGGGAGAGAGAACATGGATGGTAACAAAGTAAAGAACAAAACAAAACTACCTTAAGATGGATTAGTCAGGTCTGGCTAAGCTATCAACTAAACAAAGTAAAGCTAGCTAACTACACTCGGCTAAACTACTGCAGAAATACAAGGGTTGGTGTTGTAACCCTGGAAAGGGCAGATAAGAAAAGAGAAGACTCAAATGTGGTGTTTTCTCACTGCTGTATTGCAAGTAGTGTGTACATTCAAGGCAAACACATTTGTCACAAACAATTTTATACTCAATATTATTATCATTGTCACACACAATAGAGCACAAATTAAACTGACCTATGTCACAATATATATTCACTAAACGGGCAGCACACTCGCTCACACTTTCCTCTCCAGAGACCTCAGAGCATTTGCTTTGCTTTGAATGCATTTGACTAAACAGCCATGAGAACTGTTTCTTTTTAAAGTACATTTAACTAACAGAAATGAAAACATTAACACACCTGTCTCTCCACACAGTGATTATGTTCAACATTTTATTGTTCAAAACGTATTTAAGACGTTAGTATAGGGGAGATGATGAATGAGAAGGCTCAAACGTGGTGTTATCACTGCTGTATTGCAAGCAGTGGAAAAAAACGCAGAGAGCTCTCCCTACTGTCTGTTTAGGCAAAAACAATCAATTGCAGATCTCATTTTCCACTAGAATTAACCATTTTAATTGTGAATTACAACTGTTTTTTTTCTACTCATCAACTGAGTTAATGGTTTCATTTGAGGATGCAGTAGATGAAGCAGGAAGAAGCTGAAGTATGCAGACTTAGTGGCTGAGGTAAGGGAACGCATGTGGCAGGCACGTTAGACCGGTGGACATAGGTGTAAGGGGATGTACGATTGTTCATGGTAAAGGGTAAGGTAGGACGGAAAAGCTGGCTTGGAGCGGGGTGGGTCTGGGACGCCAGACTTCACTGTTGAGCCTTCTGGAGGTGTTGTGGGCTTAAATTCAGTGAAACACTGATGAGGGGAGGTGCCTGAATGATGACCTCAGTGAAGAGGTAGTGATGCAGTGGGTGGTTTGAGTACTCATGGGCTGGGCTCAGTGTAGTGATGGGAATTTCGGCTCTTTTTGGGGAGCCGTCTCTTTTGGCTCGGCTCTTCATAAAGAGCCGGCTCTTTCGGCTCCTAAATGGCTCTTTGTTTTACCACTTATTTCCACTGGTACAGAACAATATTACCTACATTTTACATGACTATATGGACAAAATATTACTGTTCAATATTAAACATAATAAATAGTGTTGCAATGGCCAATTGTTTTTATGGCTGTCTTGTAATAACTCAATGATGGCACTCACACATTCAATTGTATAAATAACTGGATTTTTATTTAAACACCTTAATAAAAATCACTTGTAAACTCTGAAATATAGCCAATGGAACCCAAAAGGTAGGTATTACAAAATAGCTTATTAAATTAAATAATCATCCATTTCTAGGAAATAAACAAATACTCTGCAAATTGCAAAACAGCAGCATTCAACGGTAGTGATTAAAACAACCACAACTGTCAACAAACATTCAACTGATTTAACATTTTCTTCAACTATTTTTTGGAAGGCAGATTGGCATTCAGGAAAACCAAGTGTCTCCCCAGTAAACATTTAGCCATTGATTCAACGTTGAAATAACGTACTTGACTGTCGTCTAATCAACGTTTTTTTAAGGTTGAAAATGAAAGTTGAAAAGACGCCCAAACACAGACGTTGAAAAGACGACTAAAAAAAGTCACATTAAAGACGTCCTTTTAAAGCCGTTATTTCAACGCTGAAATCACGTACCTAAATGTCGTTCAATCAGCGTTTTTCTAAGGTTGAAAATGAAAGTTGAAAAGACGCCCAAACACAAATGTTGAAAAGACAACTAAACAAAGTCACATTAAAGACGTCCTTTTAAAGCCGTTATTTTAACATTGAAATCACGTACCTAAATGTCATTCAATAAACACTGAATTAAAGTTGAAAAGACACCCGAACATAAACTTTGAAAAGACGAGTAACAGAGTCACATAGTGTAGTACAGTACAGTAGGTTCCATTAAGAATTTAATGGTTCCTAATAGTTTATCCATTATTATAAAACATTACACCCATAGGTAAAAGCAAAATATTTATAAACATATTGGCAAATTTTTGTAATTAGCCCAAAATATGTGACTCATACATGGCATACATGTAAATATTAAAAAAAAATAATAATAATAATATATATATATATATAATGAAATTTTTGTTTCATTTACATGTGTAATTGAATTGAATACAGAATATTATTTTTTATATTTTCATTATATATATATATATATATAATGAAAATATAAAAAAAAATATTCTGTATTCAATTACACATGTAAATGAAACAAAAATTTGCATACTAAGATAATGATGTACAGATTTGAACAAAGTACAAAGTATAGAGTGTACAAAAGCTTGTCACGGGCTGTACCTCTTTTAGGTACAATACAGTACCTTTCAGTGTTCTTTCATGTAGTCATGTTTTTGTATTAGTTAATGTACTTGGAACCATAAGGGGCTAAAATGTATCATTAACATTAGCTTTATGTATACCATCCCAGTGACAAACCATTTTGTACCCTGTGGTGACTAAAGTGTACCAGAATTATTAACACAAATAATCATAATTGGTGGCACGGTGGCGCAGCAGTTAGTGTCGCAGTCACACAGCTCCAGGGACCTGGAGGTTATGGGTTCGATTCCCGCTCCGGGGGACTGTCTGTGAGGAGTTGGTGTGTTCTCCCCGTGTCCACGTGGGTTTCCTCAGGGTGCTCCGGTTTCCTCCCACAGTCCAAAAACACACGTTGGTAGGTGGATTGGCGACCTTCCATAATCAACAGTGTACGAAACAATTACTTATGTAAAAAGGCAAAATCAAAAATATAGAAATTTTTAAATTAATAAAAATCCACCTGAAGAGGAAATACGCAAAACTGACATTTTAATATATACATTAAATTTTACCTTTTTTTTTTATCTGTTTAACCCAATACATTTAATTAATAAAAATATGACAGTGGAAGGAAAATTTTTGCTTGTGTTTTCAGTACACATCTGTTAGAATGAAACTTGAAAATAGTGTACCGGCAGTCATATACCACAGGTTATACTGTACATGTCCACACACAGGCCAATGTGTTGTTTGAGTTTGGCAAAGGTAAACTTTCTATGCAGAAATTGTGTGCATTGGTTCAGTGAAGGCATGAAAGGTTTAGTACAGGAGGTTGATCACTTGAGTCACACTCTGCAACTCCATGTTTAAAATGCATCTCTGGAGAAATGTCATGACGTTTTCAAGTGTGCAAGGTATTCAATTTTGAAGTTGTGATACATACAGGTGTTTGTGAAGAAGGCATCATCTACTGCACTATGACAGCAAACCTCAACTCAGCTTTCACCACACTCTGGCTTCCTCTGGAAACACCAGTTTCCCAGTCCTGATCTTTCAGCTGAATTATCAGATATAATGTTGTAGGTTCACCCTACAGAAAAACAGAATAGACTTGGCATGACACACTAAGGCATAATACTGACTTTCCATTGACTGTGACTATTTCAGTTGGTGTGGCAACAGTTTACTTTATCAGACTTAATGAGGGGGTCAGAGTTGTAAGTCAAGAAAAACAAGTGTATTCTTGAAGTCAATGCCTATACATCATGAAGGAAAATGCTTTAATAATGATCCCATACCTATTAACCATTAATTTATATTGGTGCCCCCCTCTGGAGTTTGGTGTTTTCTTACTGTGTCTGTATGGGTTTCCTCTGTGTGCTCCTGGTTTCCTCCCATGATCCAAACACACATTGGCAGGTGGATTGGCTACTCAAAAGTGTCCATTGTGTGAGTGTGTGAGTGAAATTGTGGGTGTGTGGTGCCCTGTGAAGGACTACAGCCCTGTCTAGAGTGTGTCCCCACCTTGCGCAGAGTGACTCCAGGTAGTATGTAAATATTTTGTACCCACCACAACCTTGAACTGGACAAGCAGACAATGAATGAATACATGAATGAATGAAAGCACAGAAGCCACATTGATGCAATAATTGTTAAATTATTATTTAGGTCAATGTTTAAATCAAACCTGTAAGCTTTGAAGTCCTCTCTCATCTCAACGTCAGTGTGGTGATGTGTATTTTAGGGAGTACAGCTGTAAATCCATTGCTGAACTGGTGAGTTTTGTTCACTGTTAGAGTATGGATTCCATCAACCTCATCAGACAACTGTAAAAACAAAGCAGAACACAATAGATGAAAGCTTCATTATAATAATCCAATAAATTATATCAATAAAGACAATAGTGTAGCGCAAATAAGATAGAACAAGGAAACGATATTAGACAAATATTAATATAATAGAATAATAATAATGGTCTTACAGTAAAAAACTAATATAAATCTAGTATTATATTATAGTATTATATTATAAATATTATAATAATATTATACATATTATATATAATATTTTCAGAATTAAAGATAAAAAGATGCAATAATACTTATATGATGTTGGTTCACTTGCTACCAGCACTGGGCATTTGGTGACAATGTTGACTTCCTTGCCTGATAAAATTACCGAAACCTTCAGATCTCTGCAACATTGAAAAGTGGCACATTTTCTAGCTTTTGCTTGAGTGACATATGCAAGGTGTGCTGGAGGATGAACAGTATTAACTCAAAACATGTATGCTTTCATTAATAACCAGACCACAGCAAATACGTTTTAAAATTTTATTACTAATTCTACAATATAATAAAATACATACTTGCATTAGTGTTCCCCACAACATTTATATTTCACAGTTAAACCTTTGGGAACATGAACATACTCCATGTTGGATACCTGAGTGGGAAAAAATTGTCAGTCTAACAAAATATTGTATCATATGTAAATGTTTTGGTGCACCTGATAAAATTATATGTATTGATTTTCTAAGTAAAAGTAATAACAGAGTACAATACATCGATATTTTACACACAACTTCAGATAAAAGTACCGTTCATCTGATGATTTTCACATATTTGGAAAAGCACAAATGTGGCCTGCACAAATGGTATTGTATGATTTTACTTTCCAGCCCAGCACTTCTTTTGATATTTGGTTAACATTCGCATTGTTAGCAAGGTGGCTTGCATGTAACTGCAACCCAGACCTGCTGAAATAAATGTCAAAAACATTACTCTTAATAATGTAATATTACTTTGAATTTTTTATACAGAATGGGTTAACTATTATCCTTCTCTACTCCTTCACTTGTCTTCACTGAGATGCTAACCTAGCATAGCTGTTGCTTTGCTAGAGCTTTTTAAACACTTATACTTTACCAGAATGAGTGAAACTAATGTTTTATTAAGATTAAATATCAATTACCTCTGAATATACGAGCCTCCTCCGCTGTTTTAGTAATGCCTGCTTCCACAAACCGTTGAAAAATCATCCACTGAAACTTATTTTGACGCCGTATTCAAACTCAGAGCAACCGTTATCTGAAGGGGAGGGGCTCTCTCTCAAACACACACACATTCTCTCTCTCTCTCTCCACTGATGTTGTCAGTTCGTCCCAATATAACTGACTTGTTTTAAACGCCTTTTGGACGTCCATTGACATTATCAATTGGTCCCGAAATAACTAACCTGTTTTCAACGCATTTCGGACGTCCATTGACGTTGTCAATTGGTCCCGAAATAACTGACTTGTTTTCAATGCATTTCGGACGTTCATTGACGTTATCAGTTGGTCCCGAAATAACTTACCTGTTTTCAACGCATTTCGGACGTCCATTGACGTTATCAATTGGTCCCGAAATAACTAACCTGCTTTCAACGCATTTCGGACATCCATTGACGTTGTCAATTGGTCCCGAAATGACTGACTTGTTTTCAATGCATTTCGGACGTCCATTGACGTTATCAATTGGTCCTGAAATAACTGACTTGTTTTCAATGCATTTCGGACGTTCATTGACGTTATCAGTTGGTCCCGAAATAACTTACCTGTTTTCAACGCATTTCGGACGTCCATTGACGTTATCAATTGGTCCCGAAATAACTAACCTGCTTTCAACGCATTTCGGACATCCATTGACGTTGTCAATTGGTCCCGAAATGACTGACTTGTTTTCAATGCATTTCGGACGTCCATTGACGTTATCAATTGGTCCCGAAATAACTGACCTGTTTTTAACGCATTTCGGAAGTCCATTGACGTTGTCAGTTAGTCCCAAAATAACGGACTTGTTTTCAACGCATTTCAGACGTCCATTGACGTTATCAATTGGTCCCGAAATAACTGACTTGTTTTCAACGCATTTCGGGCATCCATTGACGTTATCAATTGGACCCGAAATGACTGACTTGTTTTCAATGCATTTCGGACGTCCATTGACGTTATCAATTGGTCCCGAAATAACTGACCTGTTTTCAACGCATTTCGGACGTCCATTGACGTTGTCAGTTAGTCCCAAAATAACGGACTTGTTTTCAACGCATTTCAGACATCCATTGACGTTATCAATTGGTCCCAAAATAACTGACTTGTTTTCAACGCATTTCGGACGTCCATTGACGTTATCAATTGGTCCCGAAATGACGGACTTGTTTTCAACGCATTTCGGACGTCCATTGACGTTGTCAATTGGTCCTGAAATAACTGACTTATTTTCAATTAATTTTGGACGTCCACTGACGTTTAAAATATGTCCTTGACAGGCCGACTACTTTTAGACTTCCAGGGACGTCCCTTGTTTACTGGGTCAGCTTGGAGGGGTTTGATATTCAAATTCAGTTTATAACCAGATATAAAAGAGAATGAGTCCAGTATCTCTAAAGCACTGGGTGTAGATGTCTGCAGGTCAGACACATATATAAGAGCAAGTCATATGTATAAACATTTTTTGTTCTGACCCATTCTTAATTATGCCCCTGATTTGAGAATTATTACGAAGAGCAATGGACAATGGTTCCACTGCAAGGGTGAAGAAACAAGGACACAGCAGGCACCCCTGTCTTGTAGAGCGATGCAGTGGAAAATAATCAGAATGACTATTACTTGTGTGCACTGCTACTACAGGCAAAGACTATAAGAGTATGACCCAGAATATGAAGTTCTTCTCGAACCCAAACCTCTCCAGGGTATAGAATATCTATGGATACAGAGAAAGCCTTTGATATAGATATTACAGTTTCTGAGAGATTAGACTTAAAAGGAGTGTAAATTGTATTAAACAATCACCTTAAATAAAAAAACAATAAATGGATCTTGACAAGGCAATTTCTACAAACAGGGCAAGTAATTTAGACAACATTTTTAAATCTGCATTTAATAAACTAAAAGGCCGATATGAAGAACACTCAAGTGGGTCTTTGTCTTATTTCAGAATCAGAGATAATAATTAGACCTGATTAAGGGTTGAGGGGAGTCAGAATCAAATGACTCATTAAACATGTTCATTATTAAAGTAGCCAATTTATCAGTTAACATCCTATACAATTCATTTAGCCAACTGAACCAGGACTTTTACCAGTCTGCATAGATCTGGCAGTTAAGGAAAGGTCTTCAATGGATATTGGTTGATCCAACAAATTAACTAAGTGCAAATCATGTATAGGGTGTGCCTTGGTGTCAGATGTGTACAGAGAACAACAATATTGTTTGAACTCATCATTAATCTTTATGGGGTCAATTGTTATACCATTTACTTTCCCTATTTGAGAAATCGGATAAGATGAAACAGACTGACACAAGAATTTCCCTGCTTAATCACCATGTTCATATTAATTAAGTTTAGATTTAAGTAGTAGCTCTGCTCTCTGGTCTGTGGCTAACATCAAATTGTGCATGTAATATAAGACACTGCTTGTATAAATCCTTACACAGAGAGACCTCATATTGGCTATTCAACTTAGTGATGTTCCTTATTAAATTGTTAAATTTGCTGCTTCTTTGATGTTTCTTAACCTTTACATATGAGATTATCTCTTCCCTAATAAACACCTTCAAAGGTTCCTGTAAGATTGATGCGGAGATGTGAGGTTTTATTTGTACTGAAGAAAAAATCTATTTGGCCCAAGATATATTTTACAAACTTCTCATCACAGAGTAACCGCATATTAAAATGCCAAGGGGTACAGCCAGCATTTATATTCACAGATAATAACGGCCATGAACTGAAACGAGCCAACAATTAAGGTCCCCACCTAATCGAAAATGTGGGGTCAAATCTGGGATAATAGAGAAAAGCTGCCTAAAGAACTGATCACTGTCCCAGTCTGGGGCATATACATTTACTAAGTGTACTGGCATATTACAGTTTCCCAGTGAGAATTACATACCTGCCATTAAATCTGAAATCACACTGAAGCATTGTAAAAGGAATTGATTTATGTAAAATAATTGCCACTCCCATAGCTTTACCACTAAATGAAGAATAGTACAAATGACCTACCCATCCTCCTCAACCTTCTGTGGCCAAGACTTAGTTCAATTCAATTCACTGTTATTGTCACATCACATTAACACAGGTGTGAAAGGTGAGTGAAAATCTTAGATGCATAGTCCCTCAGAATGTGCAAACATATATTATACTATTACTTAAAAAGAAAAGAAGAAGAAACCTAAATAGAGAGCTCCTGTCTGACAGCTGTTATTTCCGAGTGCAAGCTTGAAGAAAGAGAATTGATTTTACCACCAGTGTTGTCTTTTAATGTTTCAATCATAGCCTATAGCACCAAAACATTAACGGTGCTGCTGGGCAAACTATCATCCCTCAAACCTGGTGAACTTGGGAGACACAGCGCTTTTGGAGCATGTTTTCGAAACTTCTGTCTTATTGCGAAGAGGACATTTTAGTTGCTCAGAATATCAAAACGTATGTAGCTACCTGTTCCCATACACGTATCAAAGAATTTAACACACACAAGTTAGACAACTGTGCAAAATAAAATCAAACGTAAGCCATATTCTCTCAATGCAATGGGGAAGAAATGTCTACATCCTCAGAGTACCCGACATACAGCGCCCCCCACTGTTATATGCTTTTATGGCTATTATAGAAAGAGAAATAATGCAAATGAAATAAAATCACACTCATATGCACATGACTGATATATTGCACTATCTACTGATAATGGACCTGATGGTTCATTGAACTCAAGGCTTATTTTACTGAGATCATAATGACAGACTTAGCTCTGCAGGAGGTTCTCTAACATTATCGTGTCAATCTTTTCAGGATTCAGCATCTGGGAGACTGAGGATATTGATAAAGCTACTAGAGTCAGACCACAGCCCAGTACAAGGTTCCAGGTAGCAGGGTCAGAGTCTCTCAGTGAGAAAATCAGTCTGTTACAAGTGAGCGCCTCAGTGAAACTCAGCTTCTTTGGTGGACTGATAAAGGCTGGAGGTTCTGCCCATTATCTGAAGAGCAATACATCCTCAACTCATCAGTGCAGTATTTCTCTGCTCTTCCATAAATCTACAGAGTATAAAGAGCTCAGAATATCTGATCTAGACTCTCCAAATGCTGAGATATTGGAAGAGACAAATGCTACACATGTTGTGGTTGGGGTGCTCTATGGGGCTGACGCAATCATGGAATTCCAACAAACAGCCAGCGATGCTTCGGATAAGAAGGAAATCCAAGGAAACCTACATGTGATGATCAAAAAGGTCCCCTCAGTGGAGATCAGTGGGGATGGAAGCCTTAAAATGGATGATAATGACAAGAAGAAGGTGCAGAACTTCAGCTGCCAATTTTTTGGAGATTTTGATCTAAAAGAGAACCCTTCTACATTTGAGGAAGCTGTGAAGGTGTACAAAGAGCTGCCCACCCTGCTGGGGGAGAAGGGAGAGAAGGCAGTGCCTTTGAAGGTCAGGTTGTACCCACTGAGCAGGTTTAACAACACAGAGTCCAAATTAAAGACAATGATCTCAGAGGCACTGGTGTCTGAGGTGGAGAAGGTTATGGATGATTTCCAACAAGCTGAGAAGAGGACAAACGACCTACTGGAGAAGAGCAAAGAGATAAAGGCTGAAGACCTTGTCGACAAACTAGAGCAGTTCCAGAGCAGTCTGAGGGTTTTCATTGTTGAGTTTCTGAAGAAAATGGCAGTTCTGATTCCAGAAGTCAGAGGGGGAAGTGTGAAGGAAATGACACTGAAAGACCTCCTGATGTCCCTGAATAAATCAGGCTTCAGTGGAAGAGAAATGAAGCAGTGGCTGGATGGAAAGGACACTGAGATTGATGTTGTGATAAAGTACATCAGTAAGATACAAGATTACACAATTAAACCTCCAGGACCTGAGCTTGACTCATTCCTCATGGACCCTAATGTTACTGATGCCTTTGTGTTCAGTTTCACCTCTCTGAAGTATGAGGAACCATACCTCAATAAAATCTCACAGGCAGCTGAGAACTTCAGGAGTGGTTCCACCAGTGGCCCGGCTGAACAGGACACAACAGAGGACGTCCCCTGGTACAAGAAAAAGGGTGTCAAGGAGGTCCTGGATTCCACACTCAGTTTGTACAACACCATTTACCCCAGCAAGAAAGTGATCAGTTTTATTTCAGACCCAGAGCACCCAGGAGCTTCAGTCCGCTGGTATAACAACACAGTTCTCAAGGATCCACATGTAACAAGCCTCACAAGAAGTATGCTGAAAAAATGTAAGGTTTTTATCATAACATTCTTTATTACATTAACGGGCCATTATGCAACAATTTGCCAATTTTTGAGGAGTCAACTAATTTTAGAAACATCTACAATTATTGATAGGTATGTAGTCAGTTCAAATAAAATCAAATCTAATTTTTGTATAGTGCTTTTTATAACTGATGTCACAAAGCAACTTCACATAATTCTGGTAAAAACAAAGTTTTAAAAAAGTTTTCTTGGGAAGGTGCTATATAAATGTAACTATAAATAAATAAATAGGGGCAGCACGGTGGCGCAGCAGGTAGTGATGCAGTCACACAGCTCCAGGGACCTGGAGGTTGTGGGTTCGAGTCCCGCTCCGAGTGACTGTCATTGCGCCCAATGATTCCTGGTAGGCTCTGGACCCACCGCGACCCTGAACTGGATAAGCGGTTACAGATAATTAGCTAGCATGCAGCTAGCTGTAGATGGGTACCCTCGTTTGATATTACCAGTCGCTTGCAGTAGTTTTAGCATGCCGCTAGCTGTAGATGGGTACCCTCGTTTGATATTAGCAGTCGTTAGCAGTAGTGTTAGCATGCTGCTAGAGCACAGTCCCAGAAAAACAGATCTGTTTCTTTCTCTTTATCTCTCTGTTGCTCTGTTCTCATCTTTATCTTTCTTTTTCTCTCATGTCTCAATTTATTCTTCTATCTGACATTCTCTCTTCATCACTCTCCCACTTTTATTTATCTCAACAATTCTTTTTCAGATCTTATCTACTCTCTCTACCTTTATTCATCATTTTCACACTATTTCTCTCTCTGTGATGGTGTATGTGTGACGGTGTGTTTATTGTGTGTGTAAATGTGTGTGTGTGTGTGTGTGTGTGTGTGATGGTGTGTTCTCTAATGTGTGTTTATTGTGTGCGTAGATGTGTGTGATGTCACTCTGGATCCAAACACAGTACATCCTCATCTCATTCTGTCAGAGGGAAACCGGAAGATGGAGCATGTTGGGAGGAGTCAGTCGTATCCATATCGTCCAGAGAGGTTTTATGAGTGGGGTCAGGTTCTAAGTGTGGAGAGTTGGACTAGACGCTGTTACTGGGAGGTGGAGTGGAGCGGGAGGGAGGTGTATATCTCAGTGTCATACAGAGGAATATGGAGGACAGGAGGTAGAGATAAGAGTCGGTTTGGATTCAATAAAAAATCCTGGAGTCTGTTGTGCTCTGGGAACAATTTCTCTGTCCTCCACAATAATCAGGAAACTAAGATCCTTGCCCCTCGCTCTCCCTCTAACAGAGTTGGGGTGTATCTGGACTGGGAGGGGGGCACTCTGTCCTTCTACACCATCCCCCCCAACACACACACACTCACACACTTACACACACTCACCACCACATTCACTGAGCCCCTCTACGCTGGGTTTAGGGTTCCGTATTCTGGGTCATCATTGCGAGTGTGTAAGGTAGAGTAAACACTGGTGTGGGGGTGGGTGTCTCTCACTGCTCTTACAATGAACACACCATCTGCTCTTTCTGTAAATTTTACTGAAAATGCAGTTTGTTCATATGTTCTTATAAGAAAATTATTCGGTTAAAACAAATACAATTAGATCCTCCTTTTATTTTTGACTCCCTTATTCCCTCTAAACATTTATTATTATTATTATTATTTAAATATTGTAATTGATTTGTTAAGCAATTCAGTATCAGAATTTTTTTTTAAATCACTTCGCTATCAGAATTGATCATATTTTAAAATTTCAGTATTTGTAAACATTTCTGCAGTAGAATTTATCTTAGTGTAATCATTAGTTTCTCTAAGCTTCTTCTAATATCCAGAAATTTTGTACCAAATAAAGTTATACTTTACACCATGAGGTATATTTTTCTTGTTTTAATGAAATCACAAGCAACTTTTCCCAGAGCCAGCTTCCGTAACTGAGGATCAGAACGCCAGGGTCCCTGCCCCTGGCTGCTCCCCGACCAGCTCTTCACCCTCACTATGTTCCTGGAAGGTGCTTAGGTGTTTTCTCAACCAGTCCACATGTGCTTTGTGGCTTTGGAGAAAGTATTCAGCTGTGACTTTCAGGGAATTATTTGGGTGTTGCTCTGGGAGTATGGGGTACTGGGCTCATCTTTCATTGCTACGAGCTATCTAGTCCCTATATAAACAGAGCAGGAACCTGGTCTGCATTGCCGGCAGGAAGTCAGACCGGTTTGCAGTTTGGGTTGACCTCCTTCAGGGCTCACCTATGATCATGAGATTTGTGTATGAGATTGCGGGTACAAGCAGCTGAAATACATTTCCTCCTCAAAGTGTCTGGACTCTCTCTACCGACATCCGGGAGAGACTCATAGTGGAGCCGCTGCTCCTCCACGTTGAGGTGAGCCACTTGAGGTGGTTCAGGCGTATGGTGTGGATGCCTCCTTGGTGAGGTGTCCAACAGATAGAAGACCACAACACTCTGGAGGGATATGTTTCGATGGGCCTAGGAAAGCCTCAGTACCCCTCAGAAGAGCTGGAGGAGGCGCAACACCAGTTGCAACACCACTACCCTCAACACCAGGACCAGAATAAGTGGCAGACGATAAACTGAACTGGAAAAGAAAGGTTTTCTAATGATACTGTCAGGAAATCAAAAACCATTCTTCTTTATTTTTTTTTCACACAAGTGCAGTGTGAAAAAGCTTTAATCTTCAATAAATTAGTCTTCTGTCTCTGTCTCACCTCTCTCACACTGTCCACACAGTCTGCTGTCTCACCTCTCTCACACTGTACACACAGCACCACTGGTGCACTTCACAAAATAGATGGCATCGTGAGGAAAGAACATTATGTGGCAATACTGAAGCAACATCTCAAGACATCAGCCAGGAAATTAAGGGTTAGGCGCAAATGGGTCTTCCAAATGGACAATGACCCAAAGTATAGTTACAAAGTGGCTTAAGGGTAACAAAGTCAATGTTTTGGAGTGGCCATTACAAAGCCTAGATCTCAATCTTGTTGAAAAGTTATGGGCAAAGCTGAAAAGGCAGGTGTGACCAAGGTGGCCTACAAACATGGCTTAGTTAAACCAGTTCTGTCAGGTGGAATGGGCCCGAATCCCTACCAACTATTGTGAGAAGCTTGTGGAAGGATATCCAAAATGTTTGCCCCAAGTCATACAGTTTAAGGGCAATGGTACTGTAGCGGAGTGACCATATTCAAACTAGTTATGCTTAATAGTGACTTATTATTATTATTATTATTATTGACTTAAATGACAAAAATATTAACAATTAATTAGAGAGGGAATACTGTCACCGCTACGTGAGTTCTTCAGGATTTTCAGACTCTTAATGAACATACTCCACACACTATTATTTCAAATAATGGAAATACTTTATTAAGAGGAAAGATAATATTTGATAAACATAGCACAATCATCAAAATCTCACGGAATCAATGCAGGTGAAACCGGTTCGAATTTAGAGATAGGCTAGGAGATATGGCTTGGGAGTGAGGCTTGTTATGATCTAATCTGATCAAGATATGATTTTATCAAGAGATTTAATTCAATTTCAGCTCTGAAAATGAGGAATTTAGCTTACTTTTCTGCCGATTTCGGGTTATGAACACAGCCGCTGATGTCCTGCAGATCTTTGCCACTTTTCGACGTCCTTCGGATGGTGTGACGTCAGTCGGGGATTCCCTTCACAGAGAGCTGCTGGCTTGGCTGGACTTTCCACTGCCCGATAGGTAAAATCTTGCTGTTTTCCTCCGATTCCCAGAACTATTCTTGAATTATTTAGCTTATACTTATTTTACGATTTTCCTCTATCTTAGCGGTGTCTTTTATTCTGGCCACGAATAAGTTTCACCTGCTTTGATCAGTCGTAAAATTAAAACTTCGGCTACAAACACGAACACAAATAAACAAAGAAAAGATTACTGACAATTACTCGACGTTACTCCGTAGTTTCTGTATCGCACTGCTAACTGGCACAAGGCGTCCCTTGGGAGTTGCGTGAGGTCCTTTTCTTAGAGAGTTCTTTTGAAGAGTCGTCTTGTCGGCGTAGAGAGAAGACAAAGGAGCGAAAAGAGGAGAGCTCGAAAGAAGAGAGTGTCGCAAGGAAGCGTAGCGAGAGAAGAGAGAAGAGGATGTCAAGGGCTGGGTGACCCCTTTTCAGATGTGATGCGGTCACGCCCATTTGGGAGGTCTCCTTTCTCTGATTGGATCCCGGGTCTGAGGCTCACGTGACTTCCTTCACGTTTCAGAGAGAGGGAGAGAATTCACATTTTTGGCTCTTACAAAATACTGGATAAAATAAAATACTTATACATACTTGGGCATAGCATAATGAGTGTACTGGATTATTTTTATCAAATATATATGTATGTATATATCTTGAGTACATTACCAACTATTCTAGATGTTAGAAACTAATTTGTTTTCCTAAACAGAGACAGAAATTTTCCTTCATGATTGAAACAGTAATACACATCACTTCATTAGTTAGTAGACATTCACCAGAGAATAACAGAGGGTAACATTAATACATAGTGCATAAAACATGTTTATAAACAGCGGTGCCCCGACGCGTCCATTATGTATTTAGAGGGCGGCAGGGCGAAACGTGATTTTGCAAATGTCCACTTGGGGGCACTGTTGGTCCATGCTGTTTGTCTGGTTTGAACTAGGGTTGCGAGAGTTCACTACAAGGTCAGTTCTGGGGGCCATCTGTTGATTTTGCAGAATATAATCATTGCGCTATCTAGGCGCCAATAGCTATAAAACTGGGGTTCTTTAATCCTGGTCTCCAAAACTTTGTTTGATCTCCTCGGCTTAAAAGACTCATAACCCTGGGTTAGGAGCTCGGACATCCGGGAGAGACTCGGAGTGGAGCCGCTGCTCCTCCACGTCGAGAGGAGCCAGTTGAGGTGGTTCGGGCGTCTGGTTCGGATGCCTCCTGGACGCCTTCCTGGTGAGGTGTTTCAGGCATGTCCAACGGGGAGGAGGCCCGGGGGCAGACCAAGAACACGTCGGAGAGACTACATGTCTCGAGTGGCTTGGGAATGCCTTGGTATACCCCTGGAGGAGCTGGAGGCGGTGGCTGGGGGTAGGGAGGTCTGGGTTTCTTTGCTCCGACTGCTTCCCCTGCAACCTGGACCCGGATAAGCGGTGGATAATGGATGGATATATATACATATACATATATATGTATATATGTATATGTATTATACTTATTATTATATTATACATATATATTATACATATATATGTATAATTTTAAAGATTATTTAAAAAAATGAATTAGAATTATTATATTTACACATATATGGGTTTTTACTCAGTATGTACATCTGTGGTATCAGAAGAATCCTATGAACCTGAACTTTAGTAGAGGCTTTTGCTGCTACTGAGTGGTGTCATAAATGAGAATCTTTGATAATGACATAATTTATAAAATAAATAATAATAATAATAAGTCATTATTATAATATAATATAATATAATATAATCATTAATGAGGAGATTACAGCAAATATTTGATAGCCTTAGAACTAACTGGATTATTTCAACAAAATTGTATACATGTGTGCATCTATTTTGGGACCCTAAACAATCTACTGAATTATTGGCCACATGGGGGCTTATAAGTAAACATACAATTCAACACGGAAAATAATGGTGTTTCATCCATTCTTGCATCAAATAAGACTGCTTAATGGTCTGTGCTTTCCATTGTTTGATTATCCTCTTTTTGATGACCATATGAGACAGAACTCGACCCCAGGACAGCCAAGCATAATATGAGGAGGAAATGATCATTCTGACAAATCACATTTGAAAAACATTTAGCCTGTGAGATTATTCTTAAAAGTCCTAGCCCAAATAATGAAACAGTATGACATCATTGAATAATATAGCTTGAGAAGGACATGCTGAGGTAATATATGTTTAATTTGACTGATGATTCCAGCTGAGTTTATCATCAATAAATACATAAAGAAATTGTGTACATTGGACACAGGATATAATGTTCTTGGTTATGTATACTGGTAGGGTTTATTTTATTTATTTATTTTTTTTTTTGAAGCAAAGGGTATGTAATAGTTTTACTTGATGATCACAAATAATTTATTCATTTTAAACCAGGTATTGATATTACTAAATTCTATATTAATAGCTGAAATTAGTCTGAAGCAGTCTTTATTGGACAGAAAAATATTGGTGCCATCAGAAAACAAAACAAATTATTGACAGTTAAAGGTTCATTCATTATTTGTAACCACGTATCCAATTCAGGGTCACGGTGGGTCCAGAGCTTATCTGGAATCATTGGGCGCAAGGCAGGAATACACCCTGGAGGGGGTGCCAGTCCTTCACAGGGCAACACAGACACACAACCCACCAACCAACGTGTGTTTTTGGACTGTGGGAGGAAACCGGAGCACCCGGAGGAAACCCACGCAGACACGGGGACAACACACCAACTCCTCACAGACAGTCACCCGGAGTGGGAATCGAACCCACAACCTCCAGGCCCCTGGAGCTGTGTGATTGCGACACTACCTGCTGCACCACCGTTAAATTGCATTAGTTTAATTAAAAAGAGTAGGGGTCCCAGTATTGACTTCACATTTAACTGTCTGTAGATCTGAGTTGAAGTTTGCCCATGTGAAACACTGCTTCCTATTTAATAAGTATCTTCTGAACCAGTCTAACACTGTGTTGTTGATGCCATAGCAGTGGAGCTTCTGTAATATGTCATGATTAAGTGTGACAAAAAAATAATGCATGCCAAATGCATAATGGCTGCTATGACATCCACAACAGTGTTAGAATGGTTTGGAAGTTACTTATTAAATGGAAAAGTGTGTCACAGGGGCAAACTTCAACTCTGAATTACAGACTGTTAAATGTGGAGGATAAACCTATGTTGTCAAGTAACAATGGGATTTTTTTTGTCTATTAGCTTAATTACAGCCATAAATGGGGTGTTTATCTCTAAATCCATATTGATATTGATATTGCAGATTCTATTTTTTATTATTTGAGCAATGAGGTGGTTATAAGCTGTTATTTCAAAATTTTGTAAGACTGGGAAGGAGAGAAATGGACCTGCAATTGGAGAATATGAATGGATCTTCTGATTTGTATATAGGGATTACTTTGACCCATTTCAGTTGGTCATAAAATATACTGTGGTTAATGATTGGTTTAAAATATGAAGTAAAGGCTAAGATATATCAGACGAATTTCTTGAGTCTATCTGTTCTTAGCTCATCGAGCCCAGCTGAGGTGAGCTTGAGGATATTTATTATGTTGTTCACCTTCTGTAATGTTGCCTGATGGAATGTGAATTGTTTCAGAAGGGGATGGTGAGTTGGCATGACCAGTATGTTGTAGTAGGTATGTTGCAGTAGGTATGTTGGGCATGCTTGCTGCTAATGTTCACAAAAAAATGTTAAATGAATAAGCAATATCCAGATTGTTGTAATGACTTGTAGGTTGCCTTGTTTGAATTTGGTGAGTGGTCTATAATGATTATCTTATAAATGGGTTCACTGATAGTTTACCATATATTTTTTATGTCATGATTTACTGGTTTACTTGGAATTTTTTAATACTGCTTTTTCCTTGCATTTCTGAGTTTAGTTAGTAGTTTGTTGCAAAAAGATGTAAATGTGTGTAGTTTGTTTTTCTCTGGGTGACAAGTTGGCGCAGCAGGTAGTGTCGCAGTCACACAGCTCCAGGGACCTGGAGGTTATGGGTTCAAGTCCTGCTCTGGGTGACTGTCTCTGAGGAGTTTGTGTTCTCCCTGTGTCTGCGTGGGTTTCCTCAGTGTGCTCTGGTTTCCTCCCACAGACCAAAATCACACATTTGTAGGTGGATCGATGACTCAAAAGTGTGAGTGTGTGTCACCCTCTGGGGTATGTTCTTGCCTTGTGCCCAGTGATTCTGGGTGGGCTCTGGACAATGAATGAATTAATGATATTTTCAGACTCCTTTTTAAGTTGTTTGTAATCCATGATTTCTGAGTTTCATTTTTGTTTTTGGTTTAATATGAAAAAGCTTTACTAACCACTCAATTGATAGTTTCACTGAGCGTAGAGTTGTTTTTGGACGTTGGCTCAGTATTAACACAATTCCATGACTCATTTGAGATATGGATAATGAATCAATATTCCAGTTGCTAAAAATCCTAACAGTCATTGTTTCATGTGATTTGTGGGTGAATTTTTTGATTATAGCAAACATCGGCAGGTGATCAGAGATGTCTCTTACCAGAATTCCACTGATTCTGGCCATAAAGGAGTTTATTATATTGCCTACTAATATGGTAGAGCTTGTTATTCTTGTTTGTTGGTTTATCAGTGGAAAGAATGATGATGCATTTGGATGATTTATGTAATATATCTGTATATATATATGTATGTAATATAACTGTTCATGAGATCAATATTGAAATCACCCATCAAGTAACAATTTATTTTCTTCAGTGACTTTACTAAGAATGTTCACAAAATGGTCAGTGGGGGTTTGGGTGTTCATGTTAGAATATTTATAGAAGCATTAAATAATTAGGGAGGTGTTAATCTAAATTTAATCTAAATTATGGATTAATAAACTGTTCTTCTATGGTCCCAAGCTTGACATCATAATAAGAACCTCTCCGAAAGCTTTTATATATAGAACTATCTATAGCACATTCTCCATCAGTCTGAAGAACCCCTTCATGATGCAGAGAGCCCTTTATTAATGAAACGGTCTCTTCAAGTGTACAGGGTTCTATAGATAGGGTGACGACATGTCCTCTTTTTGCCGGACATGTTCTCTTTTCAGGACCTAAATATGTGTCAGGCCGGGATTTCTAAATCGTCCAAAAAGTGTCCGGGATTTAGCCATCCACAGTCTTCCCCCTGTTCCAATTCCTACAATAAGCCCTAATCCCTTCCTTGAAGTGTGCACTTCAGTGATGTGTGATGACATTGTTGTAGGGGAGCAAAATGGGTTGGAGTGTTCAAGTGTTCAAGGGGTTGGAGCTGAGAGCCGAAATGGGACACACTTTGCTGTGCGCGCCTTCTTGTGTATACATCACTACAGTTTAAACACAGTTTTCAGCCGAGCTCCACTCAACATCAGTGTTTTACTGGAGCCAAAACAGAAATGTGTTGAACGTTGTTAAGGTTGTTTGTGATAGTCTCTTCTTCATATTTGGAAGCATTTCTGTGTCACAGCTTTTCACTTTCTACTCTATATATTACAAATCTAAAAGTTATCTCTACTTTACCTAAAATGACACGAATACACAGACACACCTGACGGTTAAGACAAGAATCAACAGAAGGATATCATGTGTAGTTCCTAACATATTTATTGTGATTTTACTCACTTCTTTTCTCTCCTACAATTTTATTCCTCTCTTCTACATCATCAATTACAAATGGACAATTATGCAAATTAGATGATAACATCTTTTAGCAACTTCTAGCTACTTTTACAACCATAGCAACGTTTCACTATTGAGGAGTTGGCAAAACTGGACTGCAAGACTGAGTCAGATTGACTCCTTGGTCAGGTCAACTCCTGAGCCAATCAGAACCGGCAGAGCAGGGCATCCCAAACTGTGGTGCAACAAATTCCAGTTACAATTTATTTAAACAGTGACTTCAAACTCAACCTAAGACTCACCCTCAGATGACTTGAGATTCACGACTCGTGAACAAAATTTATTTAATTTTATTATTATTATTTTAATTTTTTATTTTAATGTATTCATATTTAAATGTTTTTTTTGGGGTAAGCTGCATTCAGTTCCCACCCTTGCAGCTTAACACCTGTGCACAGTAAATAAAATAAGACAATATGCATTGATCAGTTGTTGCACCGTGGTTAATGTGACTTTCACTACAGGTTATTTTTTTTTCAAACACTGAAAAGTGTTACATATGCTATGGCAGTCAGTTAATAATTAGTCACAATCAATTCTCAACACAAACACAAACATTTATCCTATAATGAGGTGCAACAATAGCTCAAATGTTGCAAAATACAGTTGTAAACTTCAAACAAAACTTTCATTGTTTCTACAAATGGCATTGAAATATCCTTTAAAGTGATCATATAACTAATAATCTATCTCAGGGGAAACAGAACTGTGGAAGGGAAACACTGCAGGAAACAGGAGAGCTACACCTGGGTGGAATTATAACTAAATTGGGTAAGAATAAATTAGAGAAATACAGATTTTTGTTGATTGATTTATCTTTTTTCCAGGGCCCTTTAAAGTAGTTGGTGCAAATGCTGCTCTTGTTGTTGAAGCTGGTGAAGACCTGGTTCTCCCCTGTTCTCTCCGACCTGGAGTCAATGCTGAAGTCATGACAGTGAAGTGGTCCAGACTGAAACTGGCTCAGTCTAACACACTAGTTCATCTGTATGAAGGTTTAAGAGACAGGAATGATGGGCAGAAGGAGGACAGCTCTGTTTAAAGAAGAGCTGAAGAGAGGAAACACATCACTGAAACTCTCCTCAGTGCGAGCGTCTGATGAGGGAGTTTACCAGTGTTTCGTTCAGGGGGGTTTCTGGTATGTGGACACATCTGTTCATGTCAAAGTCAAAGGTAAGAGCCTTAAAATTTATGTTGGATGTGGATAGTGGAACTCACTGAGTCTGGACTGAACTGTGTGATCAGAAAAGGCTATTTTCAACATGTTTTCTTTTATAAAAAAAACTTGTTTCTAGCGCCTTAACTTGTGATAATAAATTACGATAATATACCACATCAAACAAAAATAGAGCACTTTGAACTGATTTACTAAAAAAAATGAATACAATAAAACATTTTGATTTTGAATACAAAAAAAATAACTCTGTATCTTTCCTTCTTATGACCGACTGGTTAGTGTTTATATTGCTGTTAAATCTGTGGTTGTTGTTTATGTTTCAGTGTGTTTCAGGAAAAGGTTTTCATTCCTGGATGATTGTGTTCATCTGTATTTCACTTTCTGTCATTACATTAGCTGCAGTTACAGCTTTGATCTTAAAAGGTAATTTTTAATGTTGTCTACATGATACTGATATTATTCTATTGTCCACACCAGCATCAGTATATATATGAGCTGTGTTTGCAGGAGTGTGGAGACTTTTTGTATGAACTAAATTTAATCTGTTGCCTTTTTACTACAGTTGATACGAAGACATTATTATTTTGAAACTTTTGTTTGATTTAGTGTTTGTGTACGTTTATCAGGTGATTATTATGCTCTATTCTGATTATTAAATAAGATCCACTCATTTTGAGAACTGACCTATTGTCAGACCCTGTTCTACATGTCGGTCTCTTATGGAAGCAAATCTGTCTCATCAGCCTTTGAAATATTTCCACCTTTGAATTTGTAGCACTGATTTTTTTTGCACTGAAATTATGCATCTGAATTTTTTCTGAATCTGAATATAATTGCTCTTGAATAGAACTCGTGAATTTTCTAGAACACGTTTTCACTGTTATTATTCAAGGTTAATAAATTCAGATAAAAAAATTCAAGTTAAAAAAATTCAAACAATATATTTTGAAGTCGCTCAAATTCGGTAGACGAAATTCAGATACCAAAATACGAATTACAAAAAATTCAAATTTTTTTTTTTTTTGGCCGGACATTCATTCATGGGATCCGGCCGGGCTCATTCTGAAGGAGCAACATGGGTCCACTCTCCCATGGGCCCACCACCTGTGGGAGAAGTAGCAATCTGGGTCTGGTGCATTGTGGATTGGGTGGCAGCTGGGGTCGGGGGCCCTGCCGTTCTGATCCTCAGTTACTGAAGCTGGCTTTTGGAACATGGAACATAACCTCTCTGGTGGGAAAAGAGCCTGAGCTGGTGTGCGAGGTTGAGAGGTACCGGATAGACATAGTTGGGCTGACCTCGACACACACTATGAGCTCTGGAACCAATCTCCTTAAGAGGGGCTGGATGCTCTTTCACTCTGGAGTTTCCCAGGGTGAGAGGCATAAGGCAGGAGTGGGCTTATTCATAGCCCACCAGCTTAGCGCCTGTACGTTGGGGTTTACCTCAGTGGACAAGAGGATAATTTCCCTGTACCTTCAGGTTGGGGAAAGGGCTCTGATGGTTTTTTGTGCTTATGCACCGAACAGCAGTTCAGAGTACCATGCGTTCTTGGGGACCCTAGAGGGGGTGCTGGAGAGCACTCATTCTGGGGACTCCATTGTTCTGCTGGGGGACTTCAATGCTCACGTGGGTAATGACAGTGAGACCTGGAGGGGCAGTGCCTCTGGACTGGCAGACTGGAGTGGTGGTTCCCCTTTTTAAAAAGGGGGATCGGAGGGTGTGTTCCAACTACAGGGGGATCACACTCCTCTGCCTCCCTGGTAAAGTCTATGCGGGGGTACTGGAGAAGAGAAAAAGGAACAATGCGAATTCTGTCCCGGTCGTGGAACACAGGACCAGATATTTACCCTCGCTAGGATCCTGGAGGGTGCATGGGAGTTTGCTCAACCAGTCTACATGTGTTTTGTGGATCTGGAGAAGGCATGCGACTGGGATATTCTGTGGGGGGTGCTCTGGGAGTATGGGGTACTGGGCTCTTTGCTATGAGCCATCCAGTCCCTGTATAAACAGAGCAGGAGTCTGGTTTGTATGGCTGGCAGTAAGTCCGACTGGTTTCCAGTCAGAGTTGGATTCCATCAGGGTGGCCCGTTGTCACCAGTTCTGTTCATAATTTTTATGGACAGAATTTCTCGGCATAGCCAAGTGGCGGAAGGTGTCCGGTTTGGTGGCCTCAGGATTCCATGTCTGCTTTTTGCAGATGATGTGGTCTTGTTGGCTTCATCAGGCCGGGACCTCCAGTTTGCAGCCGAGTGTGAAGCAGTAGGGATGAGGATCAGCACCTCCAAGTCCGAGTCCATGGTACTCAGTCGGAAAAGGGTGGAGTGCTCTCTCCAGGTTGGAAGTGAGATCCTGCCTCAAGTGGAGGAGTTTAAATACCTCTGGGTCTTGTTTACGAGTGAGGGAAAGATGGAGCAGGAGATTGGCAGGCAGATTGGTGCAGCGTCAGCAGTAATGCAGGCTCTGTACCGTTCTCTTGTGGTGAAGAGAGAGCTGAGCAGAAAAGCAAAGCTCTCGATTTACCGTTCAATCTATGTCCCAACCCTCACCCGTGGTCACAAGCTTTGGGTAGTGACCGAAAGAACGAAATTGCGGGTACAAGCAGCTGAAATGAGTTTTCTCCGCAGGGTGTCTGGACTCTCCCTTAGAGACAGGGTTAGGAGCTCGGACATCCGGGAGAGACTCAGAGTGGAGCAGCTGCTCTTCCATGTCGAGAGGAGCCAGATGAACTGGTTTGGACATCTGGTTCGGTTGCCTCCTGGATGCCTTCCTTGTGAGGGCATGTCTAATGGGGAGGAGGCCCCAGGTCAGACCAAGAACATGCTGGAGAGACTACATGTCTCAACTGGCCTGGGAACACCTCGGTATACCCCCAGAGGAGCTGGAAGCGGTGGCTGGGGAGAGGGAGGTCTGGGTTTCTTTGCTCCAACTGCGTCCTCCATGACCTGGACCTGGATATGCGGTGGAAAAATGGATGGAGATTATTTATTTGTTGTAACAATGCTTCTTGGCAATACCTTTTATACTGTTGAAAAGCCTGTTAATTTCCCTTTTCAGTGGTCCCACATTTGTAAGGAACATGCATTGGTGGGATGAGCAGTAGAGCTGAGAATGTGGGTTGCACCCATGAAAAATTTGCCAAATCCTGTCTACCAAAGCCAATTACATTGTACAACCTATGTTTATAAGTAATTTCTTCAGTTTTACTTGTATAAGCTCCAATTCTTAGTGCTGTTCAAATGAAAGTCAAATGTACATATGTTTAAATGTTTAAAAAGACAAAGGCTTTCATGGGGTGTTCTAATTATCACATGACTGTATACCCACACTTCATGTTTCCACATATTCTGTCATATCACATGCTATATTCACAGGGCCATTACAAACAATTTCCATGGTAAAATTTCTTCATCTTCAGGATATCAATAGTATGTTATATTGTGTCTTTAGTGAGCCTTTCAGATTTTTGAGACACTTTGAAAATAAAGAGATAATATCCCCGGAAGGAAGCTAAATGTATAGGTTTTCCATGGTGTGGAAATTTGTTCGTATTTTGCCATCTAGCGGCGACAGAATGCAACTAGTGCAGCATTTAAGGTGAAAGAGAAAATCCAAATCAATCGATTGCTCATCCTTAGTATCCCGGATGTGTACTTGTGCATAATTTCAGTGCAAAAAAATTCAGCGCTACAAATTCAAAGCGAAATTACTTTCCGTCTTTCCACTCACATAAGTGTGCGCAACAGACGTGATGGCAGCAGGTGCATGCGCCATCTTACAGTTAGAAGAAACAGCTGGATTACAACAGGGAAATGGTGATAAAAAAAAGGTCACAGACTGTGCTTTTAGGAAGCACAGTGTGTGATCTTGAAAAAAAACCACCTGTAGCACACAAGCAATACACACACAGAAGTTTCAGAGATGTGGACAAAAGCGGTAGGAGGCGGGTGGAGGGGGTGGGGTGGGGTTCAGTCTGTGAAAAGTCCGCAGAATGGAGAAGTGATCACATTGTCCTTGAGCCCAGCAGTTCAAGACGGGAGGGTGCAGCAGATCTCAATAGCAACCGTTCCTCCAGGGGAGTTTGACTATCAGCAGCTCAAGGCCGCTGATAGCTGGGGCAGCCAAAACAGATAAATTCAGTTTGTTAGAATCAGAGACCTGAAGCTAATTTTGAGCAAATAGTCCCTCTGATTTAAAGTTCGATTTTTGCTCTGGTCTTCCAAACGTTCAATATTGGAGTTCAAAGCCGTTAGTTGCTCCATGATGGAATCCAAGCTTCTACTCACAGTCACAGTCTGTGTGCCAAAGGCTCTGCCCATCCCATCAATCATGTTGGTTAGTTTCCTTGGACTGTTTACAACTGACTCGACTCTTATAATTTTCAGATAAACCAGGGCAATGTCTAAACCAATCAGCAGAAAGCCCACGATCGTAAGTCCAAATAGATCGTAAATTTATGCGCATATTCAATGTCCTCGAAAAAAGAGGCACCAGACACACCACGCCCCACTTCTCTCATCCATCCATGGCATATCCAGCGGGCATCGTCCCATCAGGGCAGGTGGGCTCCCCCGAGCCCAAGCTTCTCCTTAAGAAGATGGTATCAATAGCGTTGGGAGACCAGTTGATCAATTCCATTCTAATTTTAATTTGAAGAGCGGTGCTGAGAGAGTCTCTGAAGACAAGACAAGACCAGGAGAAGCCAAGCAGGAAAGATAAGGAGCGGGAGAGGAAGAAAATGTGACCGCCTCCCACAAGAGCAAGAGAGAAAAAAAATCTTCAACACCAGTAATAAACAATCTAATAACTGCATCATAAAATGTGTAGTGATTAAAAACAGAAATATGTGTAAAATATGGTGCAGTTAAAGCCAGCTCTGTCTCTCTGAAAAACAGTACTAGACTCACAGAGACACTGTGGTCCACTGTGAAATCAATGAATCATCACACACACATACACAGTCCCTCACACTAAACATTTACAAACCTCCACCACTGGGCAGTTTCACTGAAGAATACACAGATAAAATACAGTCCACCTTTATCAGGACTTATCTTTCAATGTTCAATCAATGTTCTCTTTCAGGTTATTTCAGAAAGTTACAGTCAGTTAATGACAATGTCTCCCTCTGTCTCTCTCTAACTCCAGACGGAGGCTCTAAGAAGCAACTGTCTCCTGAAGAGTGCTCAGCCATAGCCTACGTACATCACCATTCACAGAAAATGAAGACATTGAACCTGAAGAAATACAGCACATCAGAAGAGGGTTACCAGAGACTCATCCCAGCGATCTCTAACTGTGCAACAGCTAAGTGAGTGTCACCTACACATCATTCACTAATGGAGACACAGACCAGTGAATGAATATTACACTAACCTCCCTCTGGCTTTTGGAAGAACATCAGTCGTTCCCCTTCTGAAGAGAACAGGGCTTCTCTCTCAGCTCCTCACCTTTCCTCCCTCAGACACACTGCTGAGAGCACAGCTGCAAATGGAGTAAGCACATAACACACAGCTACTTTAGTGTCTCCTATTTCACCTAAGTCTACTGTGCTCTCCAGCCAGGTCAGAGGTCACTCCTGTTCAAGACAGTGTTCAAGTCCATTGTCCAGTTTGCCTCTGAATGTGGACATCAGCACTGCAGAATGACAACAAACATTTCTGTGGTATTATATTCTAAACTGTGCTTCTGAAACCTACCAAAAACTCTCAGTAAATTCATACTCACTCTTTACTCTCCTTACTCTACAGATCATACAGTATATTTTAAAACTGTTAAATAAGCAATGCACTGAAAGAAAATGCAAAGGGGGGAGAGTGGGCAATCAGATTTATGAAGCCCCTCATACAGTACAGTACACCATTCAAGTTATATTTGTCTAGTGTGCAAATATGTTATATTAATAACTCTAAAAACAGAAAAAAATATTAAAACATAAGCATTTAGTCTAACATTAGACACTAGTGGGCCAGTATGTCACATGTCATGAAGCTTTCAGACTGTTTGAGCCATAAACAACAAAGAGTAAACAAGTATATCATTTTTAGCATCAATTGATTCTTAACCTGGGATCTAAATATTCAGTTGCTGCAACTCAGAATTGTGGCATTTTTTCTGCAGCAGTTCTCTGCTTCCAGGAATTGAAAGCAGAGAACTAATAGACTGGAGTAGTAACAAATGAGCTGTGTTCTCATTTAAAGCATCTGTGTCTGGAGGGAGATTCTGTGTTATGGACTGAGATATTTTATTTTCAGTGGTGTTTAATCTTTACTGCGTCACCTGCAACACTGTGAAAACAACATGGTTATTCACTACTGGATTTCAGAAAATTCCAGGAGTAGCTCATGATTATCTGTCTTTGTAAAATTCACTGAGGGAAGAAAGCGTGTTGTCGTTATCACAACGTGTTAATCTTATATCTAATCTAACTATAATACTTGAAAGAATAAGTTCAAATAAAAGTTTTTAGTTCTTTTAAAAATACTTGAAAGACGAAGACGATTTCTTGGAAGATCAGCAGGTTCTTTATTTGGAGAGCAATCACAGAAGGCCTCCTGCAGACTCACTCACAATGACAAACTGAAAACCACAGTTTACATACGCTTTTTGTGGTGAGATCATCTCGCCCCTCCTATTTTTTTAATTAAGTTGCATTCCATAGAACCCCAATTAAAATGGTACCCTCGTCTTCTAGGTATGCAGTGTATCATAGGAGCCCAATTAAGAAGGTATCCTTATCTTCTAAGGATGTCTTATCATGCTGTACCAAACAATCTCATGCTACCAGTCTCCTTTTTTCCCACAGAGTTCAGGCCTGAGTTTTAAACTCAAGTATCCCTTTGACCATTTTAATATTTTTTGCCATAAAACTCATTTGTTTAAAATAATTCTCATGTCTTTATATTATTTGTTTATGACAGTCACATGTTTTCTATATTATTTGTTTATTACAGTCACGTGTCTGTATATTCTTGCCTCTGGGGAAATGTCCCATGCCTGATCTATGAATAAGTGGATTCTCCATCAGTGTGGTGATCTTGGGTGTTTGCAAATAAAATCTGTACAACTACAAAACATTTCTCTTAGCAGTTTGGAATGTTGGCAGTTACAGAAAACACAAACAGCAATGAAGAGATTTTGTAAAAGGAGCCTGTTGTAAAAGGAGCCTGACAGTTAAAAGCCAGAAGAGTCCTATACTGACAACAGCAGATCACCTATAGTCTCCTCATAATCTACACTTCTACATCACCTATAAAACCTCCAGTTGTTTTGGAAGGGCTGAAAATGGAGGGAGCTATTAAGGACCAAACATATTCTAGAGCCATCCTTTAGCCAGACATTAATGGAACATGTTCTATGATCAAATGAGATCAATACAGAGCTTTTGGGAATTGTGTTTTGGGACATACATAAAGATAAACTTGTAGAAAGGTTTAATCCCCACTGTGAACTATTATAGTGGATTTGTCAGACAGTTTTTGTTACAAAGGCCCTGGACCAATAGAGTTCATTGACTCACAAACAGGAGGCTAAATCTAGACCATCATTTGATCTTCCATCAGAACAATGATCTAAAACACACTTCAAAATAAGTACAACTATCTTTCACTGACCATAGCCTCAGATCCCATTCTGTGTGTTCCCTAGACTCAAGACAGCTGTTATTTTCACACAGATAAGCACACAGATATATATTTGATTCGTGCCAAGAATTTCTGATATTGTTAGATATATTTTTTTGCATTTTAATTAATATTAAACTTAAAAAAAACTATATAAATCATATTTTCTAACATAACTGCTGTGTTTGGAGGAGTGTGGAGACGTTTTGTATCCACTGAAATGTATCTGTTACTTTTACTACAGTTGATATGAACAGCATTTTAATTTTGACACTTATTTGATTTAGTGATTGTGTACACTTATCAGGTGTACACTTATCATGATGGTGCTCTGTTCTGATTGTTAAATAAGGTCCTCTGAGGAGTGGGTTTTCATCTCTACAAACTAGAAATATCTGTTTTCTCCTTCTCTACTTAGAGTGCTGTACATTTAAAATATTCACTACTAAAAAGCAGTGCTTGTTTTATGCACATCCCTGATGATGATGATGATGATGCTCACTGTATCATAATCTACACATCTTTTCACATACAAAGCTCTTCAGCAACTCATTTGTTTTGCTCATTTGTAAAGCTTCATTAACAGTGGGTAAAAAAGGGTGTTTGCTCTGTCTCTTGTAGATTTGCTGGCTGTAATCTCTCTGAACAGTCCATCACTACTTTAACTGCAGCTCTACAATCAGAAAACTGCTCTCTGAGAGAACTGGACCTCAGTAACAATGACCTGCAGGATTCAGGAGTGGAGAAGATCTCTGAAGGACTGAAGAGTCCACACTGTAAACTGGAGACTCTCAAGTCAGTGTTAAAGTTGATTTTATTGAATTAACACTAGAAGCGCAAAAACACATTTTTATTTTTTTCATAAGGCAAATATCCGCCGCCCTACAACAGAGTTTTAGGGCTACAACACTGAAAAAAAAGATTTTGAGAATAAAGTAAGAATTCTGAGAATAATGTTGGAATGATTAAAGTCAGAAAAAGTCTGAGGAAAAAATTCAGTATAATTCTAAGAATAAGGTCAGAAATATTTCGCAGCACGTATAATGGGGCAGACACAACCACATTGTAATTGAGGAATGCAGTGTGTTGCTGAAGTCATACTATGGTATAGATTTCAGGAATAAATACTCAATCCTCTGCTACATCAGAACCATATTGTGATTAGTATCGGGTGCAAGAACACGTTTATTCAGAAGAGGGCATATGGTCTCACAGGATGCAATTAATGATCACAAAAATGATGGATCCAGAGGGAGTGGAACTCCAGCATACCCACAAGGCTTCTTTGCATTATGGTTTATTTACTCGTAGTCAGAGGCTGCACTGATGGGGTTAGTTGTCATATCTTGTGTGCTTTTAATAAATAATTCTGTTTTCTGACTTTATTATCGGAATGATTCTCAGAATTGTGACTTTATTCTCTAAATTATTCTGACTTTTTCTCAGAATTTTTCCTACTTTTAATCTCAGAATCATTCCAACATTTTTCTCAGAGTTATTCCGAATTTTTACTTTATTCTCAGAATCTTATTTTGTTTTATTTTTTTCATGTGATGGCCCTAAAACTCTGTCTTACCCACACCCCTGCTGTGAAGCAGTTAGTGCCTATTGTATTGCTAAGCAGAAGCGCTAAGTGAGGGATGGGGTGTGGAGTGACAGGCTGCAAAATTTGTGCTTTGGATGAGATTAAACATAAACATGCATATTGACTAGACAGTGCGCAAACACCAAAATATGTCATATAAACAGACTTTATAAACACTCATCCGAAACTGGTATTTTATGAGAATTTTTTTTGACAATATTTACATAATGCCTGAGATATTCTCGCCATATTCATTTTTTTATTTATTGATTTATCTAAGCTAAATACTACATTTCCAGGACTCATCAAAAGCTAAAATTTTGTTATTCATTAGATGATTATATTTACAATATTTACTTTTTTTGTCTTATTGCTTGTCCAGATTTTTTTTTTTTATTTTTTTTTTGCTAAACATAATTAAACATGCCAACTAAAATACAAACCACCCCAAAACACTAAAAAATTTCCACCTCAACTCCCTCTCTACTATCTAAGTCACAGTCATCCATGGAACTCAGCAAAGCCAGTGCTTCTAAAGCTGTATACTTCCTCTTGTGCTCCATTGCAGGTTTAGTTTTCTCCAAACAGGTAGCAGCAAGAAAGAGTAAAACTTCAACCGCGTCTGTACATACACTTTTGTGCAAGCTCATAACGCCTTGCAGTTCGTGGATGGCAGGAGATATGCTCTTGCAATAATATGGTGAAAATGCTTGGTGTGAAAATGTTGATTTGCTTGTTCACAGCCTAATGATGGACTCTGTATAGTTCAATAAGAAAGGGAAAATTTGCACCAATGAAGAGATCAAGATCCAAAATACAAAGAAAAATATAAACTAACAAACTAAAAAAAATGCATATAACTATATAGTTCCCTTTCTCTCTCTGAGAACTTGTGTCCTTTGGAGTTCTTCTTTGCTTTGTCTCATTTACATATGAAAGGGTAGCTAATAGTCCACTAATGGGCTGCAAAGAGGGGTTGTGTCCTCAGGATTCCAAAATATCAAACTTTCTTGTGTTAAATATTTATAGAATTACAGAAATGTGATTTTTTTGTATATAATATTTAATCATCCTCAATTGACAGTATTCAGTTGTATTCAGTTTCCTTTTGCAGGCTTTGTGTGTGTAAACTTGACTATCAGTCCTGTGAAATACTGAAGTCAGTTTTAGAATCAGAAAACTGCTGTCTGAGAAAACTGGACCTCAGTAAAAATGACCTGAGAGATTCAGGAGTGGAGCTGATCTCTGCTGGACTGAAGAGTCCACACTGTAAACCAGAGAAACTCAGGTAAGTACTATGTGAATTTATTATTGAGTGTTCTTATATAAACTCCATGAAATGATGAAATAAAGCCAGTTTTTATGAACTGAAACACACACACACAGACACAGACACACACACACACACACACACACACACATATATATATATATATATATATATTTATATATATATATATACACAAAACCATACAAAAGTTTTAGAACACTGTGAAATGTTCTTGTTTTCAATGGAAACACACAAGATTAGGACATATTAGGACATTCTTCAAATACTGCCTTTATCAAAAAAGCCACCTTTTGCAGCAATTATAGCCTGGCTGACCCTAGGCATTATATCTGTCGATTTTTCGAGGTAATCTCATGAGATTTCACCCCATTCTTCCTGGAGTATGTCCCACATGGATTGACTTGATGCAGTCTTCCTCTGTACCTGACGGTCAAGCTGCTCCCACAACAGCTCAGTAGGGTTCAGATCCAGAGACTGTGCTGGCCATTCCATTACAGTCAGAATTCTGGCTGACTCGTTATAAAGCGTTGTCCACAGGGTATGGCATGGCTTTGAAAAATCTTGTGGTAGCCTTCCTTCTTCAAATCCCTTCAGCTCTATATAGATCTCCTATTTAACCACCTCCAAAGCATCCCCAGACTCTGCCTCTACCATGCTTGACAGATGGCATTAAGCATTGGTCTTGCATCTTTTTGTTGTTTCTGCACCTCATAAATGTTCCTCTGTTTGATCCAAAGACCTGAAACTTGGACTCATCTGTACACAACACCTTCTTTCAATATTCCAGTGTCTTTTCTCTTGGGTCAATCGTAGTCTTCTCTTTATATTGGCCAGTCTAAGGTATGGCTTTTTCTTGGCCATTCAGCCATGAAGTACAGCATCCTGAAGTCGACTCTTCACTGTTGGTGTTGACACTGGAGTTTGATGGGTTCAATTTAGTGCAGCTGTCAGTTGACAACTTGTGAGGTGTCTTTGTCTCAAACTGCACACTTTAAGGTATCTATCTTCTTGAACAGTTATGCATCAGGGCCTCCCACTCCTTTTCTGTCCTTATTAGAGCCAGTTTGTGCTACTCTCTGAAGGGAGTAGTTAACGGCATGGTAAAATATTTTTAGTTTCTTTGCAATATCTCGCATTGAGCAGCCTTCCTTTCTTACCACACCAATAGACTGATGAGTCTCTAAAGAAAGTCATTTCTTTCTGGCCATTTTGAGCCTGTAAGCAAGCCAACAACTGCTGACACATCAGATACTAAACTAACCTAGAATGTTATGCTCCCTTTTATGTTCCCTTATTAGTATACTGTTTTTCAGCTGTGCAACAATGTAGGGAAAGGGTTTCCTATCAATCAGTTAGCCTAAAAACATTCTAAGCTTGAACTGGCAGCCATAAAAGGAGATTGAGACAGAGGACTGAGAATTGCTGATAATAGGACTATATGCAAATTAGGCCTCTATACAAAAATAGGTCTTAATTCAAACATTTTCATTCTTTAAATGATCTAATCCATTTATCTGATCTAATACATTTAAATTAATTATTTAATGGAAATTGTTTGTGAATTGCATGAAAATCTGTTTTCCTTTGGAAAAGAGGGAAATTTTCAAGTGTTCTAAAACGTTTGAACAGTAGTGTGTGTGTGTGTGTATGAAGGTAAATAATATATGTAAACATAAATCATGTCTTCTACTAAATTAGCAAAAATAATGAGACATTCCCTCATTATTGACGACACTTGTTGACAAGAGATTAAATTAATAAAAATCCTTAAAGAAAATAAAATATAAGAATGGTGTGTAATAAATTTCACAGTTGGTTGCTTTAACTCCTGCTGTGGGTTGCAAAGGTGTTGTCGATTTGTTATTAGATGAGTTATACAAATTTAAAAGTAGGCTAAAAACCTTATTATTAAATAATAAAAAGAAGGATATATGAGCTTTGCTGTGGCAACATTGCACCAGGTCAGTAAATTCATAAACATGAACTCATCCATCCATCCATCCATCCATTTTCCACCGCTTATCCGAATCCGGGTCGCGAGGGAAGCAGTCGCAGCAAAGAAACCCAGACCACCCTCTCCCCAGCCACCGCTCCCAGCTCCTCTGGGGATATATCGAGGCATTCCCAGTCCAGTCAAGACATGTAGTCTCTCCAGCGTGTTCTTGGTCTGCCCCGGGGCCTAGATTGAACGGTAAATCGAGAGCTTTGCTTTTCTGCTCAGCTCTCTCTTTACCACAACGGACCGATACAGAGCCCTCATTACCGCTGACGCTGCACCGAACCGCCTGTCAATCTCCCGCTCCATCTTTCCCTCTCTCGTGAACAAGACCCTGAGGTATTTAAACTCCTCCACTTGAGACAGGATCTCACTTCCAACCTGGAGAGAGCGCTCCACCATTTTCCGACTGAGTACCATGGACTCGGACTTGGAGGTACTTATCCTCATCCCTACCGCTTCACACTCGGCTGCAAACTGGCCCAGCAAGAGCTAGGGGTCGCGGCTCGATGAAGCCAACAAGACCACATCATCCGCAAAAAAGATAGAGAAAAAGAAAAAAAACAGACATGGAATCCTGAGACCACTGAACCGGACACCTTCCACCACTTGGCTACGCCGAGAAATTATGTTCATAAAAATTACAACGGGCAGCCATGATGGAGTCCAACTCCAGCTAGAAACCAGTCTGACTTACTGCTAGCCATACGAACCAGACTGCTGCTCTGTTTATACAGGGACTGGATGGCTCGTAGCAAAGAGCCCAGTACCCTATACTCCCAGAGCACCCCCCACAGAATATCCAGAGGGACACGGTCGAATGCCTTTTCCAGATCCACAAAACACATGTAGACTGGTTGAGCAAACTCCCACGCACCCTCCAGGATCCTAGCGAAGGTAAAGAGCTGGTCCTATGTTCCACGACCGGGGCGAAATCCGCATATTTCCTCCTGGATCCGAGGTTCAGCTATCAGTTGGACTCTGTTCTCCAGTACCCCCACATAGACCTTACCGGGGAGGCTGAGGAGTGTGATCCCCCTATAGTTGGAACACACCCTCCAATCCCCCTTTTTAAAAAGGGGAACCACCACCCCAGTCTGCCAGTCCAGAGGTACTGCCCCATATGTCCACGCAATGTTGCAAAGACGTGTCAGCCAGGACAGCCCCACAACATCCAGAGCCTTGAGGAACCCAAGGCAAACTTCATCCACCCCCGGGGCCCTACCGCCTACGGCCACCTCAGCCCCAGTGATAAATGAGCCCCCCCAGGGTCCCCAAATTCTACTTCATCTTCGGAAGACATGCTGGTGGGATTGAGAAGATCCTCAAAGTATTCCTTCCCCCGCCTAATGACGTCCCCAGTCGAGGTCAACAGTTCCCCACCCCCAACATATACAGTGTTGGTGGAAAACCGCTTTCCCCTCCTGAGTTGCCAGATGGTTTGCCAGAAACTTCTCTGAGCCAAATGAAAGTCATTTTCCATGTTCTCACCGAACTCCTCCTACATCCGTGTTTTTGCCTCAGGGACAGCCAAAGCCACGAGCCGCTTGGCTCCTCGGTACTGTACCTGTCAGCTGCCTCCGGAGTCCCCCAAGCCAACCAGGCTCGATAGGACTCCTTCTTTAGCTTGACAGCCTCCCTCATCTGGGGTGTCCACCACCGAGTGCGGGGATTGCCACCTCGACAGGCACCAACAACCTTGCAGCCACAGCTCCGTTCAGCCGCCTCAATAATGGAGGTCTGGAACATGGCCCATTCGGACTCAATGTCACTGGCCTACCCCAGGATGCAGTCGAATATATGGCCGCAGGTCCGATGATACGACTATAAAGTCGATTATGGAAATGAGGCCTAGGGTATCCTGATGCCAGGTGTACTTGTGGACACCCTTATGCTCGAACATGGTGTTCGTAATGGACAAACTGTGATGGGCACAGAAATCCAATAACTGAACACCACTTGGGTGAAGATCAGCCAATCACGCCCCTCCAGGTCTCACTGTCATTGCCCACATAAGTGTTGAAGTCCCCCAGCAGAACCATGGAGTCCCCAGAATGAGTGCTCTCCAGCACCCCTCTAGGGTCCCCAAGAAGGCATGGTACTCTGAACTGCTGTTCGATGCATAAGCACAAACAACCGTCAGAGCCCTTTCCCCAACCCGAAGGCAAAGGGAATTTACCCTCTCATCCACTGGGGTAAACCCCAACGTACAGGTGCTAAGCCAGGGGGCTATGAGTAAGCCCACTCCTGCCTTACGCCTCTCACCCTGGGCAACTCCAGAGTGAAAGAGCGTGCAGCCCCTCTCAAGAAGATTGGTTCCAGAACCCATACTGTGTGTCAAGGTGAAGCTCAACTATATCTAGCCGGTACCTCTCAACTTCGCGCACCAGCTCAGGCTCTTTCACCACCAGAGAGGTTACGTTCCATGTTCCAAAAGCTAGTTTCAGTAACCGAGGATCAGAACGCCAGGGCCCCCGACCCCGGCTGCCACCAGGCGCTCGCCAATGAGACCCCCCCTGGCCTGGCTCCAGGATGAGGCCCCGTTAACCCTACTCCAGGCGAAGGTAGCTGTGTCCCTGTTTTTGATCTCTTCATCTTGGTCTTTATGGATCACTTTGTCTGGCCCATCACCTAGGACCAATTTGCCTTGGGAGACCCTACCAGGGGCTATTGCCCCTGACAACATAGCTCCTAGGCTCACGCAGGCATGCAAACCCCTCCACCATGTTAAGGTGGTGATCCGGGGAGGGGATATACATGGACCCATAACTATAATCTCATAACAAATATGAAGAGCTTATATAAATAGTATTAAAGCTCCTAACAGCCCTCAGAAGTAGTTACTAATGAATGCAGCAGATGAGAATATTTTGTCCTCACCAGAAAGTCCAGCTCAGTTAGAGTCCACAATATTGTAAAGAAGACCGAAGTTCCCTGAAAGTGTGACTGGATTTCATTATGGAGAGAGATATCCAGTTTGTTGTGTAGAAAGTGCATTTTGTTTGTTTGACTGTGAATATCGATATCACAACTCCCTACCAGCAGCAGAATCTTATTTAAAATCCCTTTTAGTTCAAGCAGTAAAACAAACAAAAAAAATCCTTAAAGAGGATAATTCCTCCAAACCCTGCTAAAATTTGAATCTATATTCTTTGTGTACTTCTGTGCATATATCAAGCAGTGACTCACAAGTCAGTGGTTGCCCCCTGCTGGACAAAAACAACAACAACAACACAAAAATCTATGGTAATAATGGTAATCAAATTGGTTATTGCAGTGGTATTACAGGTGGTTGTAAAGGTATTGTTAGTTTGCTTACTACAAGTTTTGTTTACATAGGGTGTTCATATTTTGGTTTTTAAAACAGGACACTTGGAGCATGATGGCAGCAGACAAACCTGCTTGCAGGGGGTTTATGATCATGGAAAGCCTGTCATTTTCTGTGTAGGCATCCTTAGATGTGTCAGTGTAGGACAATAGGACGATATCAAATCAAATCAAATCAAATTTATTTATATAGCGCTTTTCACATCTGATGTTGTCACAAAGCAGCTTCACAGAATTCCATAATTTTTTAAATTATCGAGTAGAAATGAAAGCCTTGTGGGTCACAGAAACGCTAAAACACACAAAGAAGAGCTCATAAATAAGCTTAATGACTTTGAACACATTTCTGTTTGAGGCTCTAGTAATATGCTGTAATGTTATGTCCAGCTCAGCTAAAAAACACACTACACTGTGGCACATGAAGTTATGAGTGTCCCAATTCTGCTCAACTCTGAGCCCTTGATTTTAAGTCCCAAAAAGAGGACATGTGTCATCTGTAAGATTATGGCTGCTAGTTGGAGATCTGTATGTTTTTTTGTTGTTTTTTTCTGTTCTTCCTAGAATGCTCTTCTGAAGAGGTAGATAACATTCTCTAAAACTATTTTAAATGTTTGTGATTACATTGTGGGTGGCACAGTGGTGCAGCAGGTAGTGTCACAGTCACACAGCTGCAGGTGACTGTCTGTGAGGTGTGTGGTGTGTTCTCTTGGTGTCTGTGTGGGTTTCCTCCGGGTGACTGTCTGTGAGGTGTGTGGTGTGTTCTCCCTGTGACTGTGTGGGTTTCTTCCGGGTGATTGTCTGTGAGGAGTGTGGTGTGTTCTCCCTGTGTCTGTGTGGGTTTCCTCCGGGTGACTGTCTGTGAGGAGTGTGGTGTGTTCTCCCTGTGTCTGCGTGGGTTTCCTCCGGGTGACTGTCTGTGAGGTGTGTGGTGTGTTCTCCCCGTGTCTGTGTGGGTTTCCTCCGGGTCCTCCGGTTTCCTTCCAAAGTCTAAAATCACATGTTGGTAGGAGGATTGGCGACTCAAATGTGTCCATAGGTGTGAGTAAATATGTGACTGTGTATGTTGCCCTGTAGAAGACTGCCGCACGCTCCAGGGTGTATTCTGGGTGTATTAGAATATTATGCCCTAACATTATTACTTTACCTACTTTACAAATATATCTCACTTTGTTGCTCTTGGTAAATCAACTTCCCCTAGTACTGTTACACCAGGAGTTTCCCAATGAACAGGCCCTATACTATTCATTATATTCATGCTGACCCTGGGTCAGATCATCAACAGCCATGGTCTTAAACATTGTTATGCAGATGACACTCAAGTGTGTGTGAGCAGCAGAAAGTGGTAGGAAAGCTAAAATTCCAGCTTAATTTAAGTGCAAACCAGGCTTATTGCTGAAATAAATATAAATATATAAATATAATATATATCATAGACAATCTAAAATTTACTTTAAGGAATTAACTTTTATCCCCTTCTGCACTGAGAAGTTAATGTAGCTAGCATAGATGTTGATTAAGTTGGCTAGCTAGTGCTCCTCCATGGTTATTCAATATTAATGCCTCTCTCTCTCTCTCTCTCTCTCTCTCTCTCTCTGTGCTTCTGTTACAAATATATACCCTAAAAATGTCTGTTTTTTGCAGGCAAAAATAAAATATAATTTTAAAGAGTGTGAGACAATGACAGCCATAGAAATAGAATGATGGAAATTAGTATAATGTTCTTACATAATGAAAAAAACTGTATTGTGTAAACTGCCTTTACAAAATATTACATAGACTGAATATTGTCCCTGTCCAATGAAAAACATGTATCCCAGAATAGTAACTTTACAGGAGAAGGAAAAAAACCCTTCTTAAATCTCAGTAGAAGTCAAGGTAAAAAAGGTTTTATTCCAAGAAATTTTTCTGTTGGTTCATTGTTGGTACTTTATGAAATTTTCAAATGACATGATGTGTTACTCTACTGTCCTCACTGAACTGCTCCAACAAGTCATATGGACTCAGACTTGGACAACTTAACTGTCACTGTATCACAGACAAGGAGCTCATGGCTGCAAAACCAGTTAGTGTGTCTTTTCTCACAAAGACATGTCAACAACCTGGTGATTATCTCCACCTCAGTTTGTGGGCACCTAGTAGTTTTAGATATTTACTTGAGCCCAGGCCTCAGGGGAAGGGTGGTGATTTTAGTGATATCTATGATGATTCATTCAATAAGCCTTAATTCAATTCAAAAAGTGAAACTCACATAGATTCATTAAAAACAGAATTATTTATTTCAAGAGTTTATTTATTTTATTGTTTAAAGATTATGGCTTACATCCAATGAAAACCTAAAAGTCTTTATCTCAGGAAATTAGAATTTTTAAATGTAGTGTTTAGAAATGTAAAAAATGATTTGTAATACAGAAATGTTGGCCTCTTGAAAAGTATGTACAGTATATGCACTCAATACTTGGCCTGAGTTCTATTTGCATGAATTACAGCATGGCATGGAGGTGATCAGCCTGTGGCACTGCTGAGGAAGCCCAGGTTACTTTGATAGTCTTCAGCTTACTAGTCCAGGTTACTTTGATAGCCTTCAGCTCGTCTTTATTGTTGGGTCTGGTGTCTCTCATCTTCCTCTTGACAACACCCTGTAGATACTCTAGGGTTTAGGTTGGGTGAGTTTCCTGGCCTATCAAGCGTAGTGATACTGTGGTTATTAAACCAGGTATTGGTATTGGCACCCAAGCTGTAACTCTTTACGTAAAAGTCTTCGCCTCTGCTCCTCATTTTCTTCTTTTACATTTCAGTTTTTCTCTCAGGACTTCTGCACACCTCTGCTGTCCTAAGTGTCATCTCTCTCTCTCTCTCTCTCTCTCTCTCTCTCTCGTTTGTCTCCTTGTGTAAAGAGACCTTGGGTGTTAGAAAGGTGCTATATGAAGGCAAATTACAATATAAATGCAGACCAGTATAAATGAGGAATTATAAGGGGCTTGTTAATAGCTGTGTTAATAAAGAAGTGTCTGAAGCAGGTGGACAGCAAAAAGTTCTAGTTAAAGCCCAGTCACAGCAGTCCTCAGTTGACTGAAAGGGGATGTTCTGTCTTACATTCAAAGCTAACTGGGAGACTGGCAGGCAAGGACCCCACCCACCTGGACAGTCCTCCCACAGCATCATAATAAGACAAGATGGGCAGCTGTTCTGTTCAGCACAGAAACATACAGAGAGTGACCGAACATTTTAAGAATGATGGACTGATTTTGTGTTCTCCCCGTGTCTGCGTGGGTTTCCTCCGGGTGCTCCGGTTTCCTCCCACAGTCCAAAAACACACGTTGCAGGTGGATTGGCAACTCAAAAGTGTCCGTAGGTGTGAGTGTGCGAGTGAATGTGTGTGTCGCCCTGTGAAGGACTGGCGCCCCTCCAGGGTGTATTCCCGCCTTGCGCCCAATGATTCCAGCTCTGGACCCACCGCGACCCTGAATTGGATAAGCGGTTACAGATAATGAATGAATGAATGAATGAATGAGTGAATGAATGGACTGATTTTCAGCTGATTGTGAAGCAGAAAGAAGAATTCTTCTGACAGTCATTCTCCTTCATGTTGAGAGAAGGTGGTTAGGGCATCTGACCAATTTGCCCCTGAATAACTCCCACTGGAGGTGTAAAAGTCACAAACAACTGTGAGGAGGCCCCAGGGTAGACCCAGGGCTTGTATTTCTAGGCTGTCCTGGGAAAGCCTGGGCATCCCTCAGGACGATTGAGAGCATGTTGCTTGGGCCAATGATGCTGGACTTCTTTGCTTGCCCCGTTGCCAACCTGACACTGAAATGGATCGAGCTTCCAAAGGAAGATTTAGAATGGGTCTATATTTTGAAGGTTTGCAGGGATCAGTGACTGGTCTCTTGGTCAATAATAATCACTGCAAATTTAAATACATTTGGAACAATACTGAAAGATGATATTATCATTATCAGTTGAGGCTCAGATATTTCTGGTAAAACTTCCTTTAGTAAACTTGTAGGAATAGGTTGTAATCTTCACATAAATGGTTTAGAGGAGGAAATGAGTTTAACTAGGTCCTATTCCGGAACCAAACTAATGGAGTCTTCCTTTCATACTGTAGTTTCCCTGTATTCTTGATCAGCCATGGCTACATACAACCATGGATTACATGGGGTTAGAGTTTGTGGTGTGACTCTGTTAGTGTTGTCTAAAATGTAAGGTTTACTATTGAAACAAGCATTTTTCAAAATAGTTACAAAATTTTGATAGCATTAATGCATTTGTAGTTTTATTTAAACACTATCAGGTTGGTTTGATCAATATCAGAATTTTTACAGTCTGTATCATATGACATTCCTTCATATATTTTCTTTGTATGTTTTTCAGATTAGTCACCTGTAACCTCACTATGAAGTCATGTGAATATCTTATGTCAGCTCTACAATCACAGTACTGTCCCCGAGAGAACTGGACCTCACTCACAATGGCCTACAGGATTCAGGAGTGGAGAAGCTCTGTGATGCACTGAAGAGTTCACAATGTAAACTGGAGACCCCCAGGTCAGCTTTCTAGGAATTCATTTAGATATTAATGTAGCATTGCAAGGGTAATGAAAATACATTTTGTTTGTAAATAAATATATTTGTAATTAACTTGGTAAAAAGTCAAATCTTTTACAGGTGACCTTCAATTAGTATTAAGGGATTAATTTGGGAAGTGGTAAACTAAATGCTGTCATATGTGGAAGAAAGTTTTACAAATAAACTAAGAATAGTGAATATCATGTATTCATTCATTCATCCATTTATTGTTCCATTCGTCCATTCAAGGTGGAAACACACACTGGAGGGGGTGCCAGTCCTTTGTTGGCGACACACACTCACACCTATGTACACTTTTTTTAATCCCCCACACAGACATGGGGAAAACACGAATAATGAATGACTCTGTCAATAAACTGTATTGGCATCATCTCTGAATGCATGTTGATGCATTACTGTGCTGGAGACAAGATGGATGCTGGCCTTGTCGACATTGGAAGTTTGAATATGAGGGCGGTGGATCCTCTACGCGTTTAAGGAATTACTGCCTATCCAGGGGTTTGTCTTCTGGGTTCTCCTGATGGAGTGTTCTCAGAGGTCTGAATAGTCAGGATTGGTTTCCCCAAACTGGAGACAGGAAGGTTCTCTGGTCTGGCTGGAATGGCCGGGCCTGAACATTGTCACGCAGCAACTCTCAAGCCTGTCTAAGGTAGTGTCAGCAATAAGCAGGCAATAAACCACTTAACTTGACTGAGAGGGGGAAGGTTGTAAGAAAGTCCACATTCCTTTCCCAGTCTTGAAAATAGGATAATAAGAAAATTTGTTCTTACTCCACTACATTAAAACAATAGGCTATGAACATACTGTAAATTGTTCAAAATCAAATTTGAGTTTTTAGCTACATTACAGACAAATATTGTAGGAACCCTGACTTATAAAAGAGCGTTTTTTAATTTACACCAAACCATTGAATTACATTAAAATGTCTATATTAGCATGAATTTTTTATTTTCAATACAGTTAAAAGAAAGAAGTTAAATTTACCCCAAAGATTCTCAGGCTTATTCTAATATAAAGAGGGCATGTCTGAAGAATTATTTATAAATCCCACAAGTAATTGCATTCGGAACATTGTGGAGTTTATTAATAGAAACGATCTATGTTTTAATATCTTACACAGGGATTATGCTGAAACTACTTCTCGCTTTCATTATTTAATAGACTGAACACCTTACTTCACTCAGAATGATCCTATAAATATTTCCTCTGCTTTCAGACTAGCCTTGTGTGATCTGGGGGAAAAGTCTTGTGACAGTCTGGGCTCAGCTCTACAATCAGAACACTGGACCTCAGTATGAATGACTTGCAGGATTCAGGAGTGGAGAAGATCTCTGAAGGCCTGAAGAGTCCACACTGTAAATTGAATGTTCTTAGGTAAATATTAATTCTTGAAGGGAACATGTTAAGCTGTTAAACTCAGTGCTACTCTGATATACATTTAATATCAGAAGACAGATTAATATTCCACTGAATGTATCTGTCTGTCATAAATTGATGGTTTTAAACTGAACTTCTACACATCACTGATCTGGATACAGCTATTTACCAGATTTTAGCTACTCCCCTTTGTGCTTCTTTCCTTTATATTTAAGCTTTTAATATTTTCAGCAATCCCAAGTCATCTTTATAAGTAGAAGATATTTTATTTTGAACTGGATTAAAAAGTTGTTTTTGTGTGTGATGGTTTGTTGTAATCTACATGTGGCAGCACAGTGGCACTGCAACCCCAGGTCCCTGGAGCTGTGTGTTCAAGCCACGCTCCATGTGACTATGAGGAGTTCTCCCTGTGTTTGCATAGGTTGCTCTGAGTGATCCTCCAACAGTCCAAAAGCACACATTGGTGTGTGGATTGGCTACTCAGAATTGTCTGTGTGGGAGTATGTGGTTCCCTGAGATGGACTTGAGCCCTGTCCAGTGTGTGTTCCCAACTTGTTTCCTGTGATTCCAGATAGACTGAAGACATTCTGCAACCCTGAACTGAAATGAAGCAGATGAATGAATTAATGAATAATGTACTGTGTTAATAATAATCAGAGATATGTCATTCTTGCTGAAGAACTCATCTTAAATGTAAACCAGATCATTTTACATGCTGTTAGAAGTGGGCTGAAATTTGTTGGGGTTAACATGGCTCTGTTACCTAATTTTAATGTCAGAGTGTTAGAGCATGCTTCACAAAATTTAATGTTTACTGTTTCTGTTGTTGGCGGCCTGGTAGCGCAGCAGGTAGTGTCCAAGTCACACAGCTCCATGGTCCTTGGGTTATGGGTTCAAGTCCCACTTCGCTAACTGTTTGTGAGGAGTTTGGTGTGTTCTCCCCATGTCCACATGGGTTTCCTCCAAGTGCTCCTGTTTCCTCCAATGGTCCAAAAACACATTGGTAGGTGAATGTGTGTTGCTCTGTGAAGGACTGGCACCCCGTCCAGGGTGTGCTCTGGCCTTGTGCCCAGTGATTCCGGGTAGGCTCTGGATCCACCATGGCCCTGAATTGGATAAGTGGTTACAAACAATGAACAAATAAATGTTTCTGCTGTAAGGTGGTATATGCATCATCTTTCACTTCTTTCGTGTCTCCATTTCCCTATGCTTTCTGCAGATTATCTGGTTGTTTAATAACAGAGATAGGCTGTTCTTCTCTGGCTTCAGCTGTGAAATCGAACCCCTCCCACTTGCAAGTACTGGATCTGACCAACAATCACCCCGGAGATTCTGGAGAGAAACTTTTCTCTGCTCGACTCTGCAGTCTACACCCACTCAGGTATGGGGAGAGAGAGAGACTTTGCCATTAAAAACCCTTTAAACATCAGGTTAATTACAGTATGGACAGGTTAAAGTTGATATATTCTTCCCCAACCCCGCAGTGGAACAAAGTTGTTAGTGAAATAAGAAAAATAATGAGATGTTTGTGACTTGCTTTGGTCTCTAAAAACCACCCTGTTCAGGTTGGCTGGTATTAGCATCTGTTCCTAAACGATAATGAGCCACATACAGCTTAAACTTCTCACACACACACAGCTGTCAAAACCAGGCAGACTGAATGAGGCAGACACAAATGCAATAAAAAAAAATATTTTAACAAAAGAAAATAAACAGTGATACAAGACAGATCAGATACAAGACAGACCAGATAGTTAGAGAAGATACCAACCGACTAGAGAGAGAGAGAGAGGCTACTAACAGGCTAGGGAGAGATACAAACATACAGACTAGAGCACCAACAATCCAAACAGTAGAAACAACTCAGATAGATACTGACATGTATAATGATAGAACAAAGGTACAAACAGGAACTGACAGACTTGAGGCAAAATAAAGAAGCAGACAGACCAAACAAGCACGCAAAGGGGAAAATGTCCAACAACCAAACAGTGAAACAAGGGAACTTAAATACACCCCACAGCAAGGAACGCCTGGGACAGATAATGAGGGGGCAGGACCACAAAGTGGGCATAATGAGAGGGTGGAGCTAAGGAGGGAGACAAGAACAAAACAATAACAGAGCCATGTGCTCCTAGCACATGACAAACAGAGAGCAGGAACATTCTAGACAGTATGACAACAGCACACACACACAGGTCACACACATTACACACAGTGTGAAGAAGATGCATTTATTAAGACACACAGAACCTGTTTTAAATGAATCCTCTTCCTTCTCTGCTCATTATTGCTAGTTCTCTCAGTTTTGTCATTTGCTCAACTAATGTTTTGATTATGTTTTCTTAAGTCTCCACCTGGTCATGTCTGTTTTACACTGGTTAACCCCATCCAGCCTGAAGCATTTCCAAATCTAGTTTTAGCTGTTGCACAAAAATTACCCAGAATGCATTTAATTCTCTGAGAGTGTGTGTTTTTACAGTCAAAAAGAAACACAGTTAGTGTGAACAGTAACCCCACCCATCCAAGAGCTCCACCCAGGCGTTCAGAGAGGGGAACCAGTCCTGGACAATGAGTGGGTATTATATGGTCTAAATCCAGATCAGCCCCATTCAGAGCTTTCTCTTGGTCCAGTGATAAACACCAAGCTGACTTTTTCACCTCCACTAAAGAAATGTCTTCCAACAATGCTATGAAAAATGTAAACAGAGAATATAATGATGTAAAAATGATTTAAGCCATTATTTGAGAGAGGTAGGCTCTGGACCCACCATGACCCTGAACTGGATAAGTGGTTACAGATAATAAATGAATGAATGAATAAATGAATGAATGAATGAATGAATGGCCAAATATTAGCTAAAAGTCTAATAAAGGTCCCTTTAACATTTTGACCAATAGGGACGAAATTTTGGCCAAATACTTAGATTTACCCAATCTATAATAATAATTATAATAATAATTAATATAATAATTAATATATTATAATTATTTATTAATTATATACAATTAATTATATTAATATAATAATTTATATAATAATAATAAAAATCTAACTAATAATTTATACAATTTATAAATGTAAATTACATCAAAAAGAAAGTACATTGTAAAAGGTTCTGTAGAACTAGCTAGAAATGAATATCCATGTTAAAAAATCTCACTAAACTACAGTACCGTATTTTCCGCACTATAAGGCGCACCTAAAAAACTCAAATTATCTCAAAAGCCGACAGTGCGCCTTATAATCCGGTGCGCTTTATAATCCGGTGCGCCTTATATATGGACCTATATTGAGCCAGGTCTCGCAACTACGGTAAGCAGCCGCCTACTTCATTTTCTTCCGCGCGTGGTGCATGCTGGATATATACCGGTGTATATATTTCATTTCCATTTGTTTTTTATGTAAAGACCCCAAAATGGCTCCTATTAAGAGACACGCATATGACGCAGAGTTTAAACTCAAGGCGATCAGTCACGCAGAAGAACACGGGAATAGAGGAATAACTTAGTAAAGTGAGCTTTACGTGTTTATTTTGTGTGTTGTGTGATTTTAACGTTTGAGCAACATTGAGTTATTGATATATTGTTATCGCTTTGCACTATTTCGAGTGTTACTATATTGTGATTATTATTATTATTGAATCGAGGAAAAGTCCCCCCCCCACACACTATGTGGGGTATATTAACATTGCACTACATGTTTTACCTTAAACTACGCTGGGTTGTAATCTATTAATAAAGTTGAACTGACCTATCTGACTGTTTTGTTGACATTCCCTTTAGCGCAGCTCCATCTAATTGATGCATAACGTAACTCCCAGCCTCTACTGTAGCGTCTATTGTATGCGCCTTATAATCTGGTGCGCCTTATATATGGACAAAGTTTTAAAATAGGTCATTCAATGAAGGTGCGCCTTATAATCCGGTGCGCCTTATAGTGCAGAAAATACGGTACATCATAAGTATATGTGTAGAAAGGCTCTTTGGCACCTCTTACAGGACTGTGTGTGAGCTACAGGTGAGAGATGTGCCCCTCCTTTTTTGCCTCAGAAAGTCATAGAGATAGAGAGAATCCTTTAAATATTATATATCCAAGTTCTTTAGCAATTCCACTTTGTGTCTGTTCATGAAGACAGTGTTTCTCTTTGAATTATTTAGAGACAATTTATAAATGTTTAACCTGATTCCAGTTGTAATGATTTGCTCAGATTCAGAGGTTGCATTGTGTATTTTGTGAATACACTATACTTGTTAGTACAGGTTGACCAAATGTAATTAGGCCACAGTTAATTCTGACCCTGCAATGTATGTGGCTGATTCTTCCACCTTATTCTGCCATGCCCTTTTTCAGCATTTTGCTTGTGCTAGACTTTCTGGTACAATAGTACCATACGAATGCATATGTGTGGATAGAAAATTTAAAGTCAGTGTTTTCTGTTATACAAGAAAAAGTGGAATAACAGGAATAACAGCAGTATTAGAGGTGTCCACTATATAATTAGAAAGTTAGGAATAATAGACAGAGTGAAGTCACTCTGAGCAGTCAAACCAGTGGCATTATTTATATATACAGACAATGCCATAATACACAAGTAGAAACCAATAGAATCAAAACAGGTTACAAAACAGGATCCATTATGTACTATACATACATTAGACTTCCATTACAGACCAACGGGAATCCATCAATAACCATAAGAAATCCCTAATGGTTTCTAATGTCTTTTTTTTTTCAACAGGTCAATTGCCGTAAAAACTGAAACCTACATATTGTGTGTACAGTGGAACCTCTACTTACGAACTTGATCCGTTCCGTGACCCGGTTCGTAAGTAGAAAAGTTCATTTCTCGAGTCAATTTTCCCCATTTAAAATAATGGAAAAGCAATTAATGTGTTCCAGCCCCCACCCCGAAAGTCACCCTTTTGCACTGATATATGTTTACAACACTCTCAAATTAGTAAAAAATACATGTAGCGTTACTAAAAATAAAAGAGAAATACAGTGGTAACAGTAATAAAAAAGAAATAAAGTTGTAAGTGGTTACACATCGCTACCTTGAAGACGTGACGACTGGCTGGAGGACTAACACAGGCACTGGCTGTATGACGGGAGGTGGGGGGGGGGGGGGGTGGAATAACGGAGAGTAGGCGGTGAATGTGGGGAGACGAAGCATAGATAAAGCTTAACTTAACACAAATTTCGATGTCTGCTATTTACACTAATGCTAAATTGCTAAAATTACAATTTGCTAATCTTAAAAGCTCGAGGGTTGAGAGAATGAGAGAAAATGGGTCAATGACTCAAGTCTGGGCGCTGGGAGACTCGTCTATTGGGGTCAGTGGCCATTTGCAGCCGCCGGCTCGGCGGAGGCTCAGGTTCGTTTCTAGAGTCATGATTCGTTGGTGGAGCAAAACATATTCAAATGCCTGGTTTGTATCTTGGAAAGTTCATTAGTATAGGCATTCGTAAGTAGAGGTTCCACTGTATATATATATATATTTGATGTTTACATATACAGTTGTGTTCAAAATAATAGCAGTGTGTTTAAAAACATTAGTTAAGCACAAAATCTTAATAGTAGTTTTTATTTACATGCATTGGGAACATTGCATACTGTTTTCCAAATCAAAACATGAAGAGAAATGTATATAATTTTTAACTCTTGTACAGAAAATACCAAAAACATTGGGCTGTTGAAAAAGATAGCAGTATCAGCATTTGTCTTTACTAACTCAAAATATGTACTCTTTTTTTAGGATTTAGCATTCCTGTGAATCACTAACCTAATATTTAGTTGAATAACCACAGTTTTTTAGAACTGCTTCACATCTGACTTCTGGCACCTGTCAACTGGTATTCCAGCCTAGGATGCTTTGATTACATCCCACAATTCATTTGCATTTCTTAGTTTTGCCTCAGAAACTGCCTCTTTGATGTCACCCCACAAGTTTTCTTCAGGACACCAGTCCATCAGAGGACTCGGATCTGTTTATTCTTTATTACTTCTGTATCATCACACTTTGTCCTGTGTGTGTGTGTTTCAGGATGGATAATTCAGGGGAGAAGTGGCTCAAACCCAGTTTGAGGAAATGTAAGTGTCTTCTCTCAACATGTGTGTGTCTGTCTCCCTGTTGCTAACTGGGAAATGTATCCTCTGTATTAGCAATGTTCGTAGGCTGCTAATAGGAGATGTGTTCCCTCTGTTAATATTAGCAGCCTCTACCAGCAGGGTTAGTATTATTTGGAGCCTGGTACCCTCAGTCAATTATAGCAGCTGCTAGCAGCAGGGTTAGCATGATGCTACCACACAGTCCTGGAAATACACGCATTTCAGCCTCCCTCTCTCTGTTTCTCTTGCTCCCTCACATTATCCTCCTCTTTTTCTTTCTGTTCTCTATCTGTTGGTGTGATAACAATTTGACAAAACATATGTTTAGGTTACTTTTTATTTTGAATTTAGCACAATGTTGCTTCACCTTCTACACAAGCTTCCCGACTAACCTTCTTTCTTCTTTCGCTTCTCTTACTGTTCATTGTCATCTACTTTGTAGCTGCAGTGCCCCCTACTGATGCTTAGAACATAAACAAGATCTCATAACCATGTACATTCACCAGAATACACATTTCCTCCTCTTTAACATTACATTAAATACTATTTCCCAAAACAGTAATTAGTAGAGCTTATGAATTAGTTTTTAGAACCCTTAGTCTACGTTTTCTACAAATGCAGAAAACACAAAACTTAAATTTCTTCTGCAAATAACAAGCAACTACATTTCCAGCAACGTCTGAAGTTATTTATTTTTAATTTAATTTATTTTATTTTTTATTTTTTTTTACAGTTCATAGACTAGGTTTTTTCACAGACATCCATGACCGACAGTGTTGTCCCATCACCCTGAGTTTTATTGCTCTCACTACGACTCACTAATGAAACTATATGAAACAATTGAGTCCTTCTATTTGTGAATCACAATACATTTTCAGCCTCTGGTTCTAGTGGTTGGGAAAGAACATGTTTGTCGAACAATTCGCTCTTTATAATCCGACTCTTCTCTCCAGCTAGGATCTGATCCACATGTCTCTGTACAATCTTACCATCACCGATAACAACCTTGTATGATAAAGGACCTGTCACCTCATCAATGACTCCTCAAATCCACTTAGGACCATTAGGAAATTTCTCGTTATGACCACAGCTCTTTCCTTCAACTGTTGACATTTATGTTTCTTGCCATGATTCTCCTTCTGTTTGCCTTGTTTGTACACCATCCTCCTCTTTAAGTTTGGACGAACTCGGTCAAGAGCTTACCTCAGCTTCCTACCTTGAAACATCTCTGCAGGTGGTTTCCCCGCAGTGGATTGTGGTGTAATCCTATAATTGAGCAACACTCAAGCTGCTTTAGTGGAAATGCTACCTTCCCCAGCTTTTCTCATCATGGTCTTGAAGGTCTGGACAGCTCTCTCTGCCAGACCATTGGAGGATGCATGAAATGGTGCTGAAATCACATGTACAATTCCATTTGTGACATGAATTCTTTGAACTCTGCACTCACAAATCAAGCACAATTGTCTGATACAATCATTTCTGGGAGTATTTGGTTTCTGAATTCTTCCTCAAGAATTCAATGGTTACAGATGGTGTAGGTGAATGTATAGGATATACATCTCCCCATTCAATGAAATCAATGACTATGAGAAACATCTGTCCCATAAATGGCCCTGCATGATCAATGTGAATTCTTTTCCATGGCTTGTCCGGCCACTCCCATGGATGAAGTGAGGCTACTGCTGGACATTTCTTCATTTCCTGACACTAATAGGCCTTGATGACCCCTTTTAGGAATAATCACCCATGTACCCCACAATATACAATCATCTTTACACTCAGTTAATCTTTTCTGGTCATTGAACATACTCTCTGACCCTCTGGATCTTTGTCCATTTTTGCACCTCCTCAGCAGTGCCAGTTCCTCCATCATTAGCACTCTATCTTTGGAGTCCTCCATGGTTTCTCCACCTGGTAGAAGCAATCTGCATAAGGCATCTGCATTGCCATGGTCTTTTCCTGGTTTGTATAAAATGACGTACTCATAAACTCGCAGTGTCATGGACCACCTCTGTATCCTTGGTGATACCATTTGAGGAACTGCTTTCATCTCATTGAACAGAGACTAAAGTGGTTTGTGATCTTGGCATATAGTAAACTTCCTGCCATATAAGTATTTATGGAAGCATTGTTCCAGTTTATGGAATTTATGGAATCCAGTTGGGAATAATTATGTTCTGCTGGTGTCAGTGTTCATGATATAAAACTGATGGGTCTTTCCTCCCCATTCGGCATTCGATGACACAAAACAGCACCAACCCCATATGGAGATGCATCGCAGGACAAAACAAGACTTAATGCACTAGGACATTAGATGACTGAAGTAGTTCTTTTGACTTCTCAAAAACAGCCTCTTGTACTTTCTCCCAGTGCCAACTCATATCTTCCCTCAGAGGCTTATGCAGCAACAAGATTGACAAGTTGGGTAGAAATGTGTTGTAATAGTTCAGTGATCCCAAATATGCCTTGAGCTCTGTCACATTTCTGGATGGCGCATTGTGGGTGCTGGTGCATTTTGAATGTTTGCCAATGGATGAAGTCCAGTAGCATCCACTTTGTTGGCCTAAAAAGGAAGGGAGGCCATCTAGTCCTGTGAAAGATTGATTTTGAATAGGCCTTTGTGTGTACTGATGTGACAATTTATTGCCACCAGCTAGTTTCTTAAATAGATCCTCAATTTGTGGAATTGGGTACTGCTCTACCTTGGATACTCTTTGGGTAGGTGCTGCCTATTCCAAGAATTTCACAAGTTCCAGGGTATTCTTATTCACTAGCCCTTATAACTCAGCTTCTACTTTTTGTTTCATGTCATAGGGTACACAGGTCTTGGCTTAAAATATCTTGGGACAGCATTTTTATCTACATAGATTTTGTAAATGCCAAGTTCCTAGTCCCTCTTTGAACACAGTATCATGTTTTGCTAGCATCTCCTACACGACCGAGTAAATTTGCACCTTTCCCAGACACTACTACTACAGTTAGCTGTTTAACAGTGTCCCTTTATACAATGGCAACATTTGCTAAAATCTCCACTCTCTCTCCAGTATAAGTTTTGATATTGAGGGAACTCTTACTCAGCTCAGGAACCTCTCCCCTAGATTGTAGTTTGAGTACTCTGCCTCCCAATGTTCACACTACATCCTGTGTCCACTTCACTGTCCACATCTGAGTCATTTACCTTCTGTTGCAGTTTAATGGGCACTACTCTGGATATGTTTGTCTCAGTCAGATGCATGGTTAAATATTCTTCTCCCTCACTGTCTGAATATGCACATTATCTTATGTAGTGAGCCTTGTTTCCCCTTTTTTCATTCTCTCCAGTCATTATAGTTTTGAACTTGTCATGAGGTAGTTTTGCTCTGCACGACCTTTTGATGTGTTCTCTGTGTGTTTATTGTGTGTGTAGATGTGTATGTGTGTGATGGTGTGTTCTCTAATGTGTGTTTATTGTGTGTGTGTGTGTGTGTGTGTGTGTGTGGGTGTGATGGTGCGTTCTCTAATGTGTGTTTATTGTGTGTGTGTGTGTGTGATGGTGTGTTCTCTAATGTGTGTTTATTGTGTGTGTGTGTGTGTGATGGTGTGTTCTCTAATGTGTTTATTGTGTGTGATGGTGTGTTCTCTAATGTGTGTTTATTGTGTGTGTGTGTGTGTGTGTGTGTGTGTGTGATGGTGTGTTCTCTAATGTGTGTTTATTGTGTGTGTAGGTGTGTGTGTGTGTGTGTGATGGTGTGTTCTCTGATGTGTGTTTATTGTGTCTGTAGATGTGTGTGTGTGATGGTGTGTTCTCTAATGTGTGTTTATTGTGGGTGTAGGTGTGTGTGTGTGTGTGTGTGTTCTCTAATGTGTGTTTATTGTGTGTGTAGATGTGTGTGTGTGATGGTGTTTTCTCTAATGTGTGTTTATTGTGGGTGTAGATGTGTGTGTGATGGTGTGTTCTCTAATGTGTGTTTATTGTGGGTGTAGATGTGTGTGTGTGTGTGTTCTCTAATGTGTGTTTATTGTGGGTGTAGTGTGTGTGTGTGTGATGGTGTGTTTTCTAATGTGTGGTTATTGTGTGTGTAGATGTGTGTGTGTGTGTGTGTGTGTGTGTTCTCTAATGTGTGTTTATTGTGGGTGTAGTGTGTGTGTGTGTGTGATGGTGTGTTCTCTAATGTGTGGTTATTGTGTGTGTAGATGTGTGTGTGATGGTGTGTTCTCTAATGTATGTTTATTGTGTGTGTAATAATAATAATAATAATAATAATTTTTTATTTGAAAGCGACTTTCAAGTGACCCAAGGACACTGTACAATAGATAATAAAAATAAAAAATAAAAATGAAAATAAAAAGTTAAAAAAAAAGAAAGTGAATGTGTGTTTATTGTGGGTGTAGACACGTAACACAGGTTCCGGTTATTTGCGTGATCAGATGAGCCTGCCGTCGCCTGGGAAGATTTACGGCGACACGATGACCACAGTGAGGGAATATTGTTAGGATGCTGATAGTAGTTATAAGTCCGACCAAGACCCCAATGACAATATTTAGGTCGTTGCAAAATACCAAGGTGACGATGGATCAATAGAGGAGCAGGAGTTTTACACTGTGCATTTCGGAGCGTAAAAAGTTCACCAAAAGAGTACCTTATCCTCCTCGTCATCATGATAAGGCCACAATGGAAGTTGCAGCCATAACAGCCCAGTAGAAGCCAGAGAAATAATCCCGAAATAATCCACATAGCACTGGCGACACAGGTGCTCTCGCGGCAGATGTTAAGCACAGACACGGACGCTAAACTCTAAGAGAGCTCAGAGCCATAAGGAGAAATCCAAGGCTCATATTACAATAAATCCAGAACAAAGTTTGATACAGTGTGTTGGGTCCACAGCACTTTTGCACACAGCAGGCAGAAAAACCGAATACAAACTTTAAAACTATTACAAACTTTGTCACCGGGGGAGAAGCGGCAGCCAAACGCGCCAGCGTATCTCTCGCAACCCGGAGCTTTAGAATATGCTGTGACCACTTTGACACAATTAGAAAAGGTCCTAATGAACAGCTCATTTGTTCTGTTTTATACTCCTTTTTGTCATTTAACGTAAACAGGGTCTGGGCTCTGATGGGTTAACAAGTCACCCACCATCTTTACTTCATCAGCTGCTCAAAGAAAGAATGCTCCACAACTTCAAGATGTTACTCTAACAATTATTTATTTATTTTATAGCAATGCACTGGTCCTGTATATGCACACACAGAAATACCCACTGGGAATACAATTAAAAACCATAGCATATATTAATTCAAATGTTTAGGTTTAGGAAAATCAAGTACTTTAATAATGTCAAAATGTTCAGTAATTTGTTACTATTTTCTTTAAAATAGGTGCTAAATTGCAAAATTAGCTCAGTTATTTTACTGAATTATATTTTTTACAGAATAAACTCGTAAACAATAGAAAATTATGTTGGCAAGCAGTTCTGTGTAGTGATTTTACAAAGTTGTGGTTGCCAGGACTGAGTCACAGGCAGTTCAGCCAATGAATGCCTGAGAATCATTTGTTTGAATTGGAGCGCCAGCGCCACCTGGAAACCTCAGGGTCAGTTACTGAAACACAGGATACTGCACAGAAGTTTGCTCAGAGACGCTGCTCATGCCATGTTTTAATGCTCAGCATCAACTAAAGGTAATGTTCTAACTAAAGGTTTATTTCTTTCTGGATAACTGCTGTTTTGCTGAGAGTAAAACAATATACCTTGTATGGAGTTAGTAGCATTCTGATATCAGGAACGCTCCGTATGAGACATTGCTTTACAGTAGTTTTGGCCTAAATGTCTTTTTATATTAATTGAAAAAATGTATTTAATATCAGACCACTTCAGTGGCTTAACATTACTTTATATCACGACAATGTAATTATGCAAAAATATAAATGAGTGGAAATTCCCTTTAATGTAATTCTGCATGTTTTATGTTTTGTGTCGGCAGACAATATCAAACCTTAATTAGTTTGTAGTTTTGAGATGATTTACTGTGTAAACAGTAAAAGGGAAAGGGAAAAAAATGTAACAATGTAATAGTGATATCCTTGTGAAATTTGTATAGCTTTTTGACATCTTTTGGGGAACCATATTTAAATACATTTTAACACCATCCTTCCCTCCTATCATTTCAGTCTAACCTGGTCTGAAATAATTGAAAAACTATCTTGAAAAAAAATTGAAATTGAAAAATTATCTACCTGCTTTTCTTGATTTCTGGCTGACCTGCAGCTTAAGGTTTTACTAGATATATTTGTAGAGCTGATTAGCATATGGGTCTACATGACTACCATGTCACACATCAATTAGAAATCAAGAAAAAGGGGTCAGAAAGAAATGTTTAAACAGCTATTCAGCTAAAGCTCAGTAAAATCAGTAAGACTTAGCTATATTTCATATATGGCCCACGCACTGTAAAGTGAGCATATATTTAAAAGGTATGGTCCAGATCTAGCTCATACAGTTGTGGCCAAACTTACTGGCACATTTTAATAGTTTAGTATTAAAAAAAAAAAACATTATATTCAGAAATACGTCAGTATGTACCAACCTTGTCACAAGTATTTTAGTAGCATGTCCAAATACAATAAGTGAAGTTATGTAATAACATAATTTTGGGAGTAGGACCACGCCCGAACTCCTCCTCTCAGCCCTATATATACCCTGCAAATTCACGTCATTTCCGCGTCGGACAAACTCGCCTCATTTAGTTCAGGAGATGGATCTCGACTCGACTGCTTCACGACGTCAGCTCGCTTCTCCGCGCTGGGTCATTCCTGCTGATCCCCATATTCGGAGCTGTGTTCGGCCTTTATCAAGCCCACTGAGCCTCCTGTTTTAAACTCGCTCCGGCTAAACAGCTATGGGACTGCCCGGTATCTGTAGTTACGTACGGCCATTGTCGCGCCTGCAACCGCTTCAACTTTTCTATGCTCTGCTGTCTTACCCACTCCGGATCAGTGCTCTGTTCTCCTGCTTCTCCTCCCGCTCTATTCGGCCTCCCGAGTGACCCCCCATATCTGCCTCCGACGCTGGCGCAAGGCTTCGAGCCTCCCCTTATCTTCATCTCCGGCTACGCTGCTATGGGACTGCCTCGTGTTTTGGGGAACGCGAATCTACCGTCGTCATGGCTGCTGCTCCACAGCTACGAGCTCTACAGCGCCTTGAGACTCCCATTTCCTCCTCTCCGGCAGAACAGCCTTGGCGTTCCTGCAACGTGCTCCGAAACAATGGCGTCCCCTTCGTTCACTCAGCTAAAGAGAGAAACCCGTCTGCCGGTAAGGAGCCCATGCAATGATGTCATAACCTTCTATCTCCGACTCAATGCCCCCTGCTGGAGCATTCTTCATCTTCCTGTTACCCTTTCTGGTTGTGTCTAAGCTGGAGACATTAGCCTCAATGTCTTATAGTCTTTGCTGTCTCACAGGTCGGTGCCTTAGAGGGCTGTTTTGATAATAATATAATTATCTGAGCTGAATTGGATAATGGCTTAGAATCTGCAATATTTATGCACATCTCCAGGGCAGTAGTTTACCTACACTGCTTGCCAAGATGGTCCTATCTGAAATGTTGGAAAAGAAAGCAGGCAGCATGTTTACGCCTCCATTCCAAATCGGCTCCTCTTTCAATCTGAACACTGCCTTGATTGACAGCATTGCACCCATTTAGACACAGCCCTCCAAGATCGTTTCGTTCTCTCTTATCCTGTCTACGCATCATCCCACCCCTCCCTTTATCATCCCACCCCTCCCTTTCTCTTCCTCTACATCTGTCTCTACGCATCATCCCACCCCTCAGACCTTCTAGCTCGCACCCCTCTATAGGTGCTGCGGTGGGCCTGTCTCCTGTCCAGCCCTCTGAGCACTCGACACGGTCCACTCTACGTAGGTCTACTCTACGCATCATCCCTACCCTCCCACTGCTCACACTCTACAGCTTCTAGCTCCTGCTCTGTTTTCAGGTGCTTCGGTGGACCTTCATCCCCCACTTCTTGCTGCTGCACTACTCCGAATTTCTGACTTTCCAGCTCATCGTCTTCCCGGGTGCCGTTTCAGGCCATGTCCTAATCCTCTCCTTTGCGGCTGTCCCGCACCCCGCCTCTTCCTTTACAGCACACCCTCTCTCCTGATGTGGACGTTCATCCTAATCCCCTTCCCCTCGTGGTTTCGCTGCATCCTGCCTCTTCCTTTACAGCCCTCCTCTCTCATGCCACAGACCTCCGTCCTAAACCCATAGCTTTGCGGCCGCACTGCCCACCTCCAACTTCTCAGCTTGCACTCTCTCCTCAGAAACTGCTGTGGATGCTCATCCCTATGCCTTCCCCTCACAAACAAACGGCGCCCTGCATCCACTGTACGGCTTGCACTCTCTCCTGCTGGATCTTACCTTCTGCTTCTGCTTGCAGCTAAGCTTCTCCTAGCGACTGCACCTTGCACTGCCTCTTATGGTACTGTTCGTACTAATTCTTCCAGCAGCTGCGGGCTTTCAACCTGACCTCTCCTCCTCGTGATCATGCCGCTCCGAGCCCCTAAGTTCCAGCTTATGCTCTCTCCCCAGGTTACCTTGGACCAGCATTCAGGCACTTGACGCCACCTCTGGCACCTGTTTTTTCAACACCCTCTAGGCATCTTCGTTATCTTGTAGTCTACTTTCTACCTTGCCTCCTTGCTTGAGCTCCTCAGCACCTTTTGGATTTTTCTCTTTCAGAGTTTTCTCCTGTGTGACAAAATGCCTTCTCTCTATCTTGCTTTTCCTGCGGTGCTGACCTTTTTGGGCTTCTTAACTGGCCTCATCTGTCATCCATCTAAATCACGATTCCGTTCTCAATTCCCTCTATGCCATTGGAAAGGCACCACCAGGGCATACCTGCCAATGAAGCATATCTTGCTTTATTAACGCTGCCCCTCTGTAGTACTTGACTTCAAGGCTGCTACTAATCCACTTTCCACCTATTGTTGCCAGCCTCAGACCCCTCAGAAATTGGACTTAGCAACACTATGTCCAGTGCATACAGCCTGATGCACTATCATGGTGGCCCCAGATAAATGTCACTATTATTGTTACACCGTAGCTTAATGACATTTAGCTGGTGATACTTTAAAATTCTATTATTAATTGATCAATTTGATTTCTGGCGATGCGATGATCTTGTCCATCTTAAGACCAACTCTGACTCTATATCACTTTTTGCAGTCATCACCCCTTTACCGCTGCGGCATCTGAATACTCGAATTACCAGTCATGCTAGAATTTCCGTTATCATAATCAATAAAGGACATTATTACTCATGCTATTTATCTGTCGTCTCACATGACACTCAGTCATGCACCAGTTTATTAAAGGTAGTTCATTCAAAGACTCACTAACCCCTTCATTCACCTACACACAATCAGGACACCAATCAAACCCTTGAACAGAGTACCTGAACCTATCCATTCTGCAGCACTTAATGACCAGCATTCCTGTAAATTTTTTGGGGTCTGGCTTCATATGCATTCATAAGCGGCCCTGAATTCTTCCCCAAAGGACTTCTGTGTTCACCTCCCCGTTTCAGCCTCTACGGGCGTGGTCCGTACTAGCAAAATGAAGTTATGTAATAACATAATTTTGGGAGTAGGACCACGCCCGAACTCCTCCTCTCAGCCCTATATATACCCTGCAAATTTACGTCATTTCCGCGTCTGACAAACTCGCCTCATTTAGTTCAGGAGATGGATCTCGACTCGACTGCTTCACGACGTCAGCTCGCTCCTCCGCGCTGGGTCATTCCTGCTGATCCCCATATTCGGAACCGTGTTCGGCCTTTATCAAGCCCACTGAGCCTCCTGTTTTAAACTCGTTCCCCACCCTCCTCACTTCTCCACCCCTTTCCCTTTTCTCATATTCATTTATCCAACGGGGGGGTCTGGCTTCATATGCATTCATAAGCCGCCCTGAACTCTTCCCCAAAAGACTTCTGAGTTCACCTCCTCGTTTAAGCCTCTACGGGCGTGGTCCATACTAGCAAAACTAAAATTGTTGACTTGTCATCATACATGCAGTCATCTCAAAAAAAAGAAATAAAGATGAAGCATAGTAGTATATGATGTGGACAGGATTAAAGACACCCTTCCCTAAAAGGTGCACTGGACTTTCCCTAAAAGGCACTGACAAGGTGGAAACAGGTGATGCATTTCAAATTACCGTGGTGAATGTGTACTTCTTCTAACTGAACAAACATTCATGCCGGAACTGGCCGATATGTCTAAAGATCAACCAGCACTTGTAAGCCAGAATCTTGTTTTTGAGGTTATCATGGTTTCAGATTTTTGGATTTAATATTATGATGATATGCATGCTAAATTGATTAAATATTATTGAGCCACTTTGGGGTGTTTTGGAGGAGCGAGTCAGGAAACGTTTTCCTCCACCAGCATCACGTAGTGACCAGGCCAGTATCCTGCAAGAAGAATGGCTTAAAATCCCTCTGACCACTGTGCAGGACTTGTATATGTCATTCCCAAGATGAATTGACGCTGTATTGGCCGCAAAAGGAGGCACTACACCATACTAATAAATTATGGTGGTCTAAAACCAGGTGTTTCAGTTTCATTGTCCAACCCCTGTAGATTCAACTATGTATGTAGTCTCTGAAAATAGCCCACAATAAGGGGATACAAACACTTGCTGATTTATAATACTGGGTGACTCAAACTTATTGTCACGCCCTCGTCTCGTCGTGTCTGTTTTCCCTGATCATGTGCTGGTTCTCAGCACATGGCTCTATGTTTGTTTATGTTCTTATCCCGCCTTTGTTCTGCCTCCTCGTCTGTGTCATTTGTTAACCTGCCCCCTCGTTAGCTGTCCAGGTGTATCGTGTCTGTGTTCAGTATTTAAGTCCCCTTCCTGCACTTCCTGTTTGTTGGTCATTTGTTCTTTCGTTCTTTGTACTGTGTCAAGTCAGTCGTGTTCTCAAGTCTGTCGTGTTCTCAAGTCTGTCTGCAAGTTCGTCCGTTATTGTTTTCCACGTCGTCGTTTCATTTCCTCTGTCGTTTGGTTCTTTAGTCTGTCTGTCCCGTTTGCCTTGTTTAGCTCCCCGTGTCCCGTTTAGCCTGCTTGGCTCCCCGTTTCTGTTCTTGTCCTTCTGTTAAAGTCTCTTTGTTTTGTTATTATTGTAAAATAAAGTCTATCTGTGCTTTAGCGTGTGCGTCCGCTCTGTCAGTCCGCCCCCTCGTGCCTGACACTTATTTATTATTTTATATTTATTATTTTACTTATTAAATATATATATATATATATATATATATATATATATATATATATATATTTTATGTCACAGTAATTGCACAGCTTTGTCAATACCTATATTTTAAATAATTAATTAAACAGTTAAAGCAAATTAGAATGATTGTAAATAATAATAGATATATTTATAGATAAAATTTTTATCCATTTCTAATATATATTTTCCAAAGTTCACGATGGCTGTTTTATGACAATTGCTCTGTAAAATTTAGTGACACCTAGTCTGTGTTTCACTTTAAATGATCAGTTCTTTAGGAAACCTTACCTGAATAAACCTAGGCTTTTCTGCCAGTGTGAGATTATCTCAGTGATACACACATTATCATTCTGAACTCATGCAGCTATTAGTTGAAGCATGTGTTTATTTCGTTAACTATTTCATAACCATATTTAATCATTTGAACAACTCCCGGCGGCATGGTGGCGCAGCAGGTAGTGTTGCAGTCACACAGCTCCAGGGGCCTGGAGGTTGTGGGTTTGATTCCCGCTCCGGGTGACTGTGTGTGAGGAGTCCGGGTGCTCCGGTTTCCTCCCACAGTCAAAAAAAAGAAACACTCCCACTGTACCCGGATAGTGCCTGCAGCTCTGACCGAAGGACTCTGACAGAGACGTGTGTCTTACCCTATAGCAGCACCTGACACTGTGCTCTCCACTTCTATCCGCCTCATCATAAACGCCTCGTATTCTGTGTTGTGGTTTAACCTGATGTGTTTCACATGGTTTGTTTTGTTGCCATAACTTCTTACCATTTTTTCTACAAACCACTCTTGCTGTTTACATGACTGCGTTTACGCTCTGCCCTTGTGTCTGTCTACAGACATAGTGACTGACCGACTGAGCAGTATGTCACTGCATTTACGCATTACTCACTTCCCCAGACAAGATCTCAATAGTTCAGTTACTTTCCCCTGTGTTTCTGTTAATGACACACATTACCTCAAATGACTGGAGCATGAAAAGTGTTGATATTTTGATTTGAGAATCAATTTCAGAGCATAAAGATCTGGTATCAGAGGTATCAATATTTCAGTATCAATCCACACATCACTAACAGGTGACAGCAGTGCGAAAACCTGTGAATATGAGTGATAACTGTAAAAGAAGCACCTGATTTTGTTAAATGTCAATCTGCACTAAAGGCTTATACAGTGCTTCAACATTCTGAGTTTGGTTCTGCTGTTGATGTTGTAGATTTGTTTGCAGCGTGAGTTTGTCCTGTGTCCCATTAGAAGTTTATTTAAAATGTTAAACAAAAGTAAAAATGTTTTTTTTTTAACAGGACAAATGCACAAAATAAAGCAATTATAAAGTTTATCATAAAAAGACTGAAGGCAAAAGGGCTTCTCAGCACATAAACCATTCATTTTTTCTTATTTAGGCTACAATTTGAGACTACAAATGATAAGTAAAGAGATGTTTGGAAGCCAAAAGAGCTGTCTCTTCTTTAGGATCTGAGTCTAAAGAACTTTCTTTGGCTCGTCGGTGACACCCCAATGACCACTGCAAAAAAAAAAAAAAAAAGACTGCATCATACAGAGGCTCTCAGACCTCAGGAAGTCTGTACCAGACCCTCCTGCACCGCCTCAGACCAGAAATCACCCCAGAGAGGTTTGATGACAGCTGAGAGAGTAATCAGGACCTCACGTCCACCTGTACAAGATCTGTACCTGTCACAGTGTCACAGCAGAGCCACCAGGATATCACAGATCCCACCCACTCAGCTCATGGACTGTTCAGACTGCTGCCCTCTGGCAAATGCTAGCGCAGCATGCGGTGCAAGACTGCCTCAGAAAAAGCTTCTTCCCACAGTCCATTAGACTGCTCAACACTGTTTTACATGCAGGCCTATGAGGACTGTTGAACTCAAATGTTAACATCAAATACTCAATACCCATGTCATCCTCCATAGGCTCACGAACTACTCAACTCACACATATGAGGCCTATCAGAACTGTTTAACTTCAAACACACACTCAACTGTTTGAACACAGTAGTATTATTCATATATTTATTGCAACCCACATCTCATTTTTAATGCTGCAAATTTGTGCAATAATCTCACTGTTACCATAATCTAGCACTATACTACTTTCCAGTGTTACATTTACACCTGCAGTGTTAAGTTTACATTATCTGTACAGTATGAAATAACAAAATGTACAAAGTATAATTTCTTTTTTTCTAGAAATTTCTATTTCTTCATATTTTTTTCTCTTCTATTTATGCTCATGTCTTCTCTGCACTAATATATTATCTCGTGTGCTTTCCCTATGTTTATACTTGCACATCGGAGTCTGGAGAAACACAATCTTGTTTAGCTGTGGACTCGTTGTAAAGCCAGGATGACAAAGTTCACTTTGACTTTGACCTATGGCAACTTAGTTATACCACTAGATGGCACTGATACTGGAAGAAAGACCACTGAGCCTCTCTCAGCTGCCAGCCCTAAGGGCACTTTCATTCTTTCATTGTCTGTAACCCTTATCTAGTTCAGGGTCACGGTGGATCCGGAGCCTACCCACACCCTGGTGGGGGCGCCAGTCCTTCGCAGGGTGACACACACTCACACATTCACTCACACACCTTTGAGTCTCCAATCCACCCAGTGTGTTTTTGGAGCTTTGGAGGAAACCCACACAGACACAGGGAGAAAACACCTCACTCCTCACAGACAGTCACCCAGAGGAAACCCACTCAGACACAGGGAGAACACACCATGCTCCTCACAGACAGTCACCCGGAGGAAACCCACACAGACACAGAGAGAACACACCACACTCCTCACAGACAGTCACCCTGAGGAAACCCACACAGACACAGGGAGAACACACCACACTCCTCACAGACAGTCACTCAGAGGAAGCCCACACAGACACAGGGAGAACACACCACACTCCTCACTGACAGTCACCCGGAGGAAACCCACACAGACACAGGGAGAACACACCACACTCCTCACAGACAGTCACCCAGAGGAAACCCACACAGACACAGGGAGAACACACCACACTCCTCACAGATAGTCACCCAGAGGAAGCCCACACAGACACAGGGAGAACACACCACACTCCTCACAGATAGTCACCTGGAAGAAACTCACACAGACACAGGGAGAACACACCACACTCCTCACAGATAGTCACCCAGAGGAAACCCACACAGACACAGGGAGAACACACCACACTCCTCAAAGACAGTCACCCGGAGGAAACCCACACAGACACAGGGAGAACACACCACACTCCTCACAGACAATCACCCAGAGGAAACCCACACAGACACAGGGAGAACACACCACACACCTCACATATAGTCACCTGGAGGAAACCCACACAGACACAGGGAGAACACACCACACTCCTCACAGATAGTCACCCAGAGGAAACCCACACAGACACAGGGAGAACACACCACACTCCTCACAGATAGTCACCCGGAGGAAACCCACACAGACACAGGGAGAACACACCACACTCCTCACAGACAGTCACCCGGAAGAAACCCACACAGACACAGGGAGAACACGCCACACTCCTCAAAGACAGTCACCCGGAGGAAACCCACACAGACACAGGGAGAACACACCTCACTCCTCACAGACAGTCATCCGGTGGAAACCCACACAGACACAGGGAGAACACACCACACTCCTCACAGACAGTCATCTAGAGGAAACCCACACAGACACAGAGAGAACACACCGCACTCCTCACAGACAGTCACCCAGAGGAAACCCACGCAGACACAGGGAGAACACACCACACTCTTCACAGACAGTCACCTAGAGGAAACCCACACAGACACAGGGAGAACACACCACACTCCTCACAGACAGTCACCCGGAGGAAACCCACACAGACACAGGGAGAACACACCACACTCCTCAAAGACAGTCACCCGGAGGAAACCCACACAGACACAGGGAGAACACACCTCACTCCTCACAGACAGTCATCCGGTGGAAACCCACGCAGACACAGGGAGAACACACCACACTCCTCACAGACAGTCATCCGGAGGAAACCCACGAAGACAGAGAGAACACACCACACTCCTCACAGACAGTCATCTGGAGGAAACCCACACAGACACAGGGAGAACACACCACACTCCTCACAGACAGTAACCCGGAGGAAACCCACACAGACACAGGGAGAACACACCACACTCCTCACAGACAGTCACCCGGAGGAAACCCACAAAGACACAGGGAGAACACACCACACTCCTCACATACAGTCACCTGGAGGAAACCCACACAGACACAGGGAGAACACACCTCACTCCTCACAGACAGTCATCCGGTGGAAACCCACACAGACACAGGGAGAACACACCACACTCCTCACAGATAGTCACCCAGAGGAAACCCACACAGACACAGGGAGAACACACCACACTCCTCAAAGACAGTCACCCGGAGGAAACCCACACAGACACAGGGAGAACACACCTCACTCCTCACAGACAGTCATCCGGTGGAAACCCACGCAGACACAGGGAGAACACACCACACTCCTCACAGACAGTCATCCGGAGGAAACCCACGAAGACAGAGAGAACACACCACACTCCTCACAGACAGTCATCTGGAGGAAACCCACACAGACACAGGGAGAACACACCACACTCCTCACAGACAGTAACCCGGAGGAAACCCACACAGACACAGGGAGAACACACCACACTCCTCACAGACAGTCACCCGGAGGAAACCCACAAAGACACAGGGAGAACACACCACACTCCTCACATACAGTCACCCAGAGGAAACCCACACAGACACAGGGAGAACACACCACACTCCTCACAGATAGTCACCCAGAGGAAACCCACACAGACACAGGGAGAACACACCACACTCCTCACAGATAGTCCCCCGGAGGAAACCCACACAGACACAGGGAGAACACACCACACTCCTCACAGACAGTCACCCGGAAGAAACCCACACAGACACAGGGAGAACACACCACACTCCTCAAAGACAGTCACCCGGAGGAAACCCACACAGACACAGGGAGAACACACCTCACTCCTCACAGACAGTCATCCGGTGGAAACCCACACAGACACAGGGAGAACACACCACACTCCTCACAGACAGTCATCTAGAGGAAACCCACACAGACACAGGGAGAACACACCACACTCCTCACAGACAGTCACCCAGAGGAAACCCACGCAGACACAGGGAGAACACACCACACTCTTCACAGACAGTCACCCAGAGGAAACCCACACAGACACAGGGAGAACACACCACACTCCTCACAGACAGTCACCCGGAGGAAACCCACACAGACACAGGGAGAACACACCACACTCCTCAAAGACAGTCACCCGGAGGAAACCCACACAGACACAGGGAGAACACACCTCACTCCTCACAGACAGTCATCCAGTGGAAACCCACGCAGACACAGGGAGAACACACCACACTCCTCACAGACAGTCATCCGGAGGAAACCCACGAAGACAGAGAGAACACACCACACTCCTCACAGACAGTCACCCGGAGGAAACCCACACAGACACAGGGAGAACACACCACACTCCTCACAGACAGTCAGCAGGCGGAAACCCACACAGACACAGAGAGAACACACCACACTCCTCACAGACAGTCACCCAGAGGAAACCCACGCAGACACAGGGAGAACACACCACACTCCTCACAGACAGTCACCCAGAGGAAACCCACGCAGACACAGGGAGAACACACCACACTCTTCACAGACAGTCACCTGGAGCAGGGCGTGAACCCAAAACCTCCAGGACCCTGGAGCTGAGAGACACTACCTCTTGCACCATCATGATGCCCCAGGGCGCTTTCTATGGAGCTAAATCAGTGACATTAGTACTGAATCTGAATTTTGAATATTTGAGTTATATTTGTCTGAATATATTATATCTGAATTATTTTGTATGTCCTTTGATCAACTTAATATTGAGGTGGTGAAATATTCAGATTTGAAAAATTGATATTAAAAATATTCAGATTCCCAAAATTCAGAAAAGCAGCGCGGCTGTGTGTTCCAGCGGTTCACAGTTTAAAGTTTCTCTGGAACTTCCAGAGGAGGAGGCAGTAAGTATAATCCCCAGATTGAACTATGAAACTAAGGCTAGGGAAAGGGACGGATCTGCCCCAGCTTTACTCTCCAGGTTCCTGTAGAGAGCTGGATTTAACTTCTCTCTCTGCCCCGTATTTAGAGAGGATCCTGCTGAAGCCCACATCGGGAACTGTACTGTTTGTTCCAAGGTTATTAGTCCGGTTACCACGCTGTGCCCTCTGGTCATAGTCCTGTAGTGTTCAGAAACATGACCAAATCTGATGTGTGAGGTGTGGAGACAGAGGATAGAAAGCACACAGTGCTGTGGATGTGTTCTGTGTGAATTTCTTTCTGCTGGAATTCTCTGCACCACCACAACCACCTCTTTTTTCCTCCATTTAATCATTTAATTATGCGTTTATAGAGATCAGCAAGAATAAATCAGACAGACAGTTTGGGAACACATTCGTGGCTCTCCATCCACATAAAACTGGATAAAAGCACTGCCCGACATGTCTAAGCTTGTCGGCGGTCCCTACGTGTTCCACTGGAAAGGCTAATGGGTCTCTGGGCTCAGCAAGATGCAGGAATGTCTGGGGAAACCCTTCAGCCTAATAATCACCTCTGTCTCCAACCACGTATAACGCAGGAAGAAGGGGGGCAGGGTGTGGAAGACTTTAAACTTGTCACCAGGGCACTGCTCAGTTTCTACTCAGACTGTGGTCCCCGTTCTCATTTAACATTAAAAACATTCTACACTGTGGTCCCTGACTAAACGAAGCGTTTCACATAAGGCAACTACGCATGCGTGCGCTGAAGAGCACATCAGACGCTGGAGAGCGCAGGCAGTGAGGTGGACGAGGAACAGGACACACACTTAGATGAGGACGTGAGTAATATTGATGTGACACTCAGTTCTGACGCCATGAGTGACACTGAACCAGGGACTGGGGGCTGCACTGACAATGAGGGCTCTTTAATAAAACACTGAGAGAGAAAAAACATGTATTTATTTAATGTCTCATTCTCTTTATTTACCTTTCTGTTGTCCATCAGACTTCACCTTAACCTCCCACGCCATCCCTACCTTTAAAGAAGGGAACAATATTTAATCTTTAATCATAGAGAACTTACACTGAAAATATAAACTTCTCTGTGGATGATGCAGTGTTCAAAATGGTCCAGTAGATGGAGACTTAAGCCCGGAAAAGAGTTCATATAAAGTCACATTATCTCCGCCTAGTGCACGGTTAAGGGAAAGGCGCTTCAGTGTGGGACAGCAAGGCTCTAGTGGTGCACAGGGCACTGTGTTCAGGAGCTGTGTGTGTTCTGGGAGCTTTGGAACGTAGTTTTGTTTTGTGTGAGAGGAGGGAGTTGGTCCTTAGGAGCTGTTTCTGTGTCCTCAGGGGGAACCGTGGCTGCTGCTGGGAGCTTGAAATACAGGAGTATGATTGCTTTTGGGCCAGGTGCGTTGTGAATGTCGTTCCTGGTGTTTCAAAATATTAACATTATTCTCATGTTATTTAACATTCACATTATTCCCAGTGGATTCACAGAGGTGGGTTTGAGACCTGAGAGCGTTCACTGTGTGGTATTTATAACAGTAACTGAAGCCCTGAAGTACAAGGGGGAAAATACATTTTAATGTACGTTCCTGAGACTAAGTTCCACATTATTAATCTTTTCTGCCTGTTGTACAAACCACAAAGAGTTGAAAAAACATTTCTAACATCACTAGTACAATTTTAGACATCAAAAGCATCATTTTTCTTTTTCCTTCCGCAGTTTTTTTTCCTTCTAGTGAAGTGAGCCTGAAGGTTACAGGGGAAAAGGCTAAAATATAGCATGCTTTTCCAGCTTTGACGCATTAAACTTTCTTTCCCCCCTCGTACCCAGATAAAAATGGGGGGAAGATAAATCTGAGGAGCTAGGTGCTAACAATTAGCATGCTGTACAGAAAATGGCAAATATGCTTCTGAATCGTCTCATTATGTATGTTTTTATAAATGATTATTAAAACAATTAAAATAGAAAACACCTGTGGTGTTCGGGGGCTCATGGTAAGTTTGTATGAACCAGGTGGTTTCTCTGGGTTCGGGGGCATGGCTGAAGAGCCACACAATGTACACAACAGGTCCCTAAAAATGATCATTAAAAAAAACCTAAATGATTTTCAGTAAAAACAAATCTGATCATATGTTACTTTTATTTACAGAAAACACACAATGAGACGATTCAAATTCACATTTACCATTTTCTCCATTTACAAGTGGGAAAATTGGTATTTCCCAGTTTCCAACATCACAGCAGAGGCCAACTTTCTCGTGTCAGTGAGTTGGACTGCTCCCTTGTGGTCAAAGCTGATACAGCATGCTAAATGCCTTTTTTCTCCCCGTAAATAAATTGATATATATATATATATATATATATATATATATACAAGTGATGCTAGATATATATTTTCAACTGTTTTTATTTTGTATAAAAGGCAGAAAAAATTGTTTAACTTAGTCTCAGGAACATACATTAAAATTTAATTTTCCCCTTGTACTTCAGGGCTTCTGTAATATTGCCATTCTGATATGTATTTGTATTATATATCAACATGAAAACATCTATTCACACACACACACACACACATAAATGGTACAGTTAAAGTGCCAGTTGTACTCTGTCTTTTTTCATGCTTTGTTTGAACCTTTGACCCCTGGGTGAGTCGTGTAGTGTAGAGCAGTGTAGAGCAGTGTAGAGCAGGGGGGAAATCTGTGAGAAAATAACTGCTCTATGTTTAGGCCCTAATCTCACACTTAAAAAACATGGTTTTACAATGGGTTCTTTAGTAAAGAAAATGGTTCTATATAGAACCTTGAGCACTTGATGAACATTTGCATGATTAAATTTCCTTTGCATCATGAAAGTGTTCTTCAGATTCATGGAGAACGTGTAATCCTTGTAGAAAAGGATTATCTACGGCACCATAAATGGTTCCTTTATTGTTACAACCTTGAAATCATAACAATCAGAACACTTTTCTAAATGTTGCTCTATAAAACCATCCATAGCTCATTCTCCATCAGTCAGAAGAACACTTTAATGATGCAAAGAAACCTTTAATCTTACAATGGTTCTTCAAGTGTTTAGGGTTTTACATAGAACCACCCCCCTCCCCCCCAGATGAGTGAATAAAGACATAATTCTGAATCTGTCGGGACTCGTTTTTAACTGAGCGTTCAGCTGGAGCTGGGAAATTGGGCTCCTGTTGTGAGGCACAGAGCCACGGCCAAGATCACAACTCATTCTCAAGCAAATTATTCAGTAAAATCCAACTGACCTGCTATTGTCATTTTGTTCAAGAATGAATGTTTAAAACATGAATAAAACCATAAAAAACAAGCGCGCTGTGTAGAGGATTACACCTCGGTGCCACTGTAAATTTGCTTATTTGTAATTATTTGTAATTAATTTGTATTTTGCTTATTTGTAATTAATTGTAATTTGGTCTCGCCAAACTCGCTCGATAAAAAGTGGTTGAAGTGTAAATAAGGAATGGACAGGAGAGATCAAATGTGTGTCCTACCATAGCCTGTGTAATGTCTGTCTAAACTGAGGGAATGGATTACTAAATTGAGAGAACGGATTACTAAATTGAGGGAACGGAATACTAAATTGAGGGAACGGATTACTAAATTGAGGGAACGGAATACTAAATTGAGGGAACGGATTACTAAATTGAGGGAACGGATTACTAAATTTAGAGAACGGATTACTAAATTGAGGGAATGGATTACTAAATTGAGGGAACGGATTACTAAATTGAGAGAACGGATTACTAAATTGAGGGAACGGATTTCTAAATCGAGGGAACGGAATACTAAATTGAGGGAACGGATTACTAAATTGAGGGAACGGATTACTAAATTGAGGGAACGGATTACTAAATTGAGGGAACGGATTACTAAATTGAGAGAACGGATTACTAAATTGAGAAAACGGATTACTAAATTGAGGGAACGGATTACTAAATTGAGGGAACGGATTACTAAGAACGGATTACTAAATTGAGGGAACGGATTTCTAAATTGAGAAAACGGATTACTAAATTGAGGGAACGGATTACTAAATTGAGGGAACGGATTACTAAATTGAGGGAACGGATTACTAAATTGAGAGAACGGATTACTACATTGCGAGAACGGATTACTAAATTGAGGGAACGGATTTCTAAATTGAGGGAACGGATTACTAAATTGAGGGAACGGATTACTAAATTGAGGGAACGGATTACTAAATTGAGTGAACGGATTACTAAATTGAGGGAACAAATTTCTAAATTGAGAGAATGGATTACTAAATTGAGTGAACACATTTCTAAATTGAGAGTACGGATTATTAAATTGAGGGAACGGATTATTAAATTGAGGGAATGGATTATTAAATTGAGGGAACGGATTACTAAATTGAGGGAACGGATTTTTAAATTGAGGGAACGGATTATTAAATTGAGGGAACGGATTACTAAATTGAGGGAACAAATTTCTAAATTGAGAGAACGGATTACTAAATTGAGTGAACAAATTTCTAAATTGAGAGAATAGATTATTAAATTGAGGGAACGGATTATTAAATTGAGGGAATGGATTATTAAATTGAGGGAACGGATTACTAAATTGAGACAACGGATTACTAAATTGAGAGAACTGATTACTAAATTGAGAGAACGGATTACTAAATTGAGTGAACAAATTTCTAAATTGAGAGAACAGATTATTAAATTGAGGGAACGGATTATTAAATTGAGGGAATGGATTATTAAATTGAGGGAACGGATTTCTAAATTGAGAGAACAGATTATTAAATTGAGAGAACGGATTACTAAATTGAGGGAACGGATTTTTAAATTGAGGGAACGGATTATTAAATTGAGAGAACGGATTACTAAATTGAGGGAACAGATTTTTAAATTGAGAGAATGGATTACTAAATTGAGAGAACTGATTACTAAATTGAGTGAACAAATTTCTAAATTGAGAGAACAGATTATTAAATTGAGGGAACGGATTTCTAAATTGAGAGAACAGATTATTAAATTGAGGGAACGGATTTCTAAATTGAGAGAACAGATTATTAAATTGAGAGTACAGATTATTAAATTGAAGGAACGGATTATTAAATTGAGGGAACGGATTTCTAAATTGAGAGAACAGATTATTAAATTGAGGGAACGGATTTCTAAATTGAGAGAACAGATTATTAAATTGAGGGAACGGATTTCTAAATTGAGGGAACGGATTATTAAATTGAGGGAACGGATTACTAAATTGAGAGAATGGATTACTAAATTGAGGGAACGGATTACTAAATTGAGTGAACAAATTTCTAAATTGAGAGAACAGATTATTAAATTGAGGGAACGGATTATTAAATTGAGGGAATGGATTATTAAATTGAGGGCACGGATTTCTAAATTGAGAGAACAGATTATTAAATTGAGAGAACGGATTACTAAATTGAGGGAACGGATTTCTAAATTGAGGGAACGGATTATTAAATTGAGAGAACGGATTACTAAATTGAGGGAACGGATTTTTAAATTGAGAGAATGGATTACTAAATTGAGTGAACAAATTTCTAAATTGAGAGAACAGATTATTAAATTGAGGGAACGGATTTCTAAATTGAGAGAACAGATTATTAAATTGAGGGAACGGATTTCTAAATTGAGAGAACAGATTATTAAATTGAGAGTACAGATTATTAAATTGAAGGAACGGATTATTAAATTGAGGGAACGGATTTCTAAATTGAGAGAACAGATTATTAAATTGAGTGAACGGATTTCTAAATTGAGAGAACAGATTATTAAATTGAGGGAACAAATTTCTAAATTGAGAGAACGGATTACTAAATTGAGTGAACAAATTTCTAAATTGAGAGATAAGATTATTAAATTGAGGGAACGGATTATTAAATTGAGGGAATGGATTATTAAATTGAGGGAACGGATTTCTAAATTGAGAGAACAGATTATTAAATTGAGAGAACGGATTACTAAATTGAGGGAACGGATTTTTAAATTGAGAGAACTGATTACTAAATTGAGTGAACAAATTTCTAAATTGAGAGAACAGATTATTTATTTGAGGGAACGGATTTCTAAATTGAGAGAACAGATTATTAAATTGAGGGAACGGATTTCTAAATTGAGAGAACAGATTATTAAATTGAGGGAACGGATTTCTAAATTGAGGGAACGGATAATTAAATTGAGGGAACGGATTACTAAATTGAGAGAACGGATTACTAAATTGAGAGAATGGATTACTAAATTGAGGGAACGGATTATTAAATTGAGAGAACAGATTACTAAATTGAGGGAACGGATTACTAAATTGAAGGAAAGGATTACTAAATTGAGGGAACGAATTATTAAATTGAGGGAACGGATTACTAAATTGAGGGAACGAATTATTAAATTGAGGGAATTAATTATTAAATTGAGGGAATGGATTAAGTCTCTAAATAATATTTTTCCACTATGAGACTTTAGGGGCTCCGTATGATTCCTTTGCCTGTGTAATACCTGATGTGTCATGTGTTTTGTCCCTGTCTCAAAATCCTTTAAGTATGAAGGTATAAGAGGACTCTAATTCTTAATAAAAGAGAAACATCCACAATTTTATATTTTAAGAATGGACACAATAATCATAATAACTTGACCAGGGTATTTTGTGCACATTTGGAGCTCTAAATTACTCCAAATGAGGAACAATTAAAAAAAAAAATACGCGTACACTGCTTTTTAAGACAAGAAGAACAACAAAGATGTATTGCTCTGATATATGAATTACACTTGATATTATTTAGATTTTTACTGGGTAATTGTTGAGTATTCTGCCTATAAATACTCAGAATATCCAAACACATGTTTGATTGTGAAAAAGCAGATATTGGGGCCTCATATAAACATGTATCATGTCTGTGTGATGGTTTGCCTTGAATAATAAACAAAAGGTCTAATAAGCCAACATGACAAACAATAAAGAAAATTAGGAACACATAGCAACAAGAATAAATGAACATCACACACTGTTAAATGAATGCCAAAGTAGGAGCACAGAAAGAGAGCTTATAAAGGAACATGTAAAGGGCAACACCTGTGAGTAATCACATATTTAGATCTGGTGACTGTGCAGGCCATGGGAGATGTTCAACTTCACTTTCATGTTCATCAAACCAATCTTTCACCAGTCTTGTTGTGTGTATTGGTGCGTTGTCGTCCTGATACACGGCACCGCCTTCAGGACACAATGTTTGAACCATTGGATGCATATGGTCTTACTGGTGCAATGTGCAGTTGAAGATGAAGATTGGCCACCAGGCTGCTCCAATTTAGCCATGAACCCTCCCACACTAAAATGACAGGTGTTTCACTTTCATTGTCCAACCCCTGTAAATAGGATTAAGCATTCAGTGCAGAAAAGCCCCATCATTTGTTTTGCCCTGTAACTTATATCATTAGAAGATGGTTCCCCAAAAGCAGCAAAAATCAATATAATGAGCCGCTACCTCAATATACTTCAGAGTTTAAAATAAATAAATAAATAATTCTGATGTCTTGTATTCTTTATGAAGCTATGAAATACAATACTCTTTTAGATGTACCGGACACATTGGGTGTATTTGAATAAAATATGGGTATCGGATCAGTATCGTCGATACCACCCTGAATTTTACTCAGTATCGGATCGGAAAGGAAATCGGCAGTATCCAACATCACTACCCGCTGTGATCAACACTGTGCATATTTAACTGAGGAAGAGGAAGAGTCCCACCACTATTCAAGCTCATTTTAGCCAATAGCAGGTTGCTACGTCTCTCACTTTAGGCACCAGGTGATCTGGGAGGAGGGAAAAGACTTTAAGGTTGTTGGCGCTGCACAGATTAATAAAAGTTAAGGTTCTAACTAATATTATCCTTTGAGTAGTCTGTTAGTCAAGACATCGTTTGTTACTTAATGCCTAGTATTAACTAAGAACTTATGTTAACCTGAATAAGACTTGCTATATAGAGATGCATGGGTCATGTTTCAAATCATGCCTTCTTCCCTATGTAGTGCACTCTGTGGGTCATGAATTGCAGGATGTCCACACAAATAGTAAATGGTTTGTCTGAGGTAGAAGCATTAAATTAAGAAAAACAGAAAAAAAAAAACATTCAACGGCTATTTATTTAAGAATTTCTCGCCTTCTAGATATATATATATTTTTTTAAAGTAAAGCACCATGTAGGGTACACGGTGTGATTTGTCTCTTAAAGTGGTGAAAGGAGACCGGAACATTTAATTGTGGAGACTAAACTTTAGCTTTGTTCACAGAATTGACGAGTTTAACTTAAACTTTATTTAAACTTTATGTAATACATTAACAAAGTAAAACACATTTTTGTGACAGAGTAATGGATTCTTCATGGACAACTAAATGGGGTTCAGTTAACTCAAAATGGACAGGTAACTTGTTTTAAACATATAACTTTTGCAATGTCAGGACTTCACACTGATGATCTGACTAGCTTTAACCAGTGTTTCTGTTTGAATGTGTGTTGCTAGGTGGCTGATATCCACCAATAACACAAAGACGCAAAAGAGCTTGTAATCTGAGTGCAGAATACTAAGACCATGGGCCACTTTGCAAATGAAAAAGTTGTTGGAAAGGAACACTATATAATGTTTATAGTTTCAAATTACAGTGTCAACATCATCGTGATGCTCCACTGAGCTGTAAATTTGGGGTAGTGTGTAATACATAGTACTGTGTAATATATATTACCCAGTGTTCCTTTAAAAGACCATTAAAAAGTTACATTGTTCTTTGTGCTGTTTTTGCATTTGTTTGTGCAGTCAATGTCAAAGTCACTCTGAAATGGAGAAGGAACCAGGGAGTAATTCTTTTACTGACAGCTCCTCCCAGTGAAGATTTGTGATCAACAAAGAAAGTCAAACATGAAGAAAAGCATTCTGTGTAATGTTGAGTCATTTTGAGTGTTTAACCTCAGTTTGTTAATTTGTAATTATTAAAATGGTTATTAGTTTATCACTATGGTAACACTTTACTGAAGGATGCTGTACTTAAGGCTACGTGACACCTATATAAAGCCTTTATGACAACTGACATAACCATACATAAACATTTATAAACATGACAATTTTATCAAATGACAGGTATCTGGTGACATTAGGGTGTGTCATAACATTTTCAGGGGTGACATGACATAGTATGTTATGACAACTGATGCTGTAGCTTTTTTCTTTTTTGTTATGTCACATGACATAATGGTGATGATGTAATTTTACTTGTCAAATGAGAAAAAACTGAACATGAGAACTTCAAGATGATGCTCTACACTATCAGGAAGTACTTTGATGTAACATTGACATGAAAACAACCATATATTAAATACACTGAATAAAGTTACACGGCTTAATGTTATATTTTTGTAAAATGGCATCCATTAAAGGAAAAGTACTATACAGAAAATCTACAGTTTTTAGGACTATAAAATTCTCTTTGACAAGTGCCCAGTCCGGAGCAGAGCTGCTGTGATCCCACACACCGAGGTCCTGCCTGTGTCCCGCCCTCTGTCCAATCATTTTACAGTCCACCGTGTGGCCAGGTTTACAAACAGAGTCTCACAGCCATGAAATGACCAAGAGAACAGAGTTAATGTTATATTTTACCCCCCACTGCCCTTCTACAACTCTCCAGGACCAGAGACGGAGTAAAATATTGACCCTGTGTTTGAAAAGTGGAGGCAGTTTAGAAGCAGAAACACAACAGAACAGAGTCAGAGCTGAGAATCTCCTCCTGAACTGGTAACAGCTAATCATTTCTGAACAAATATAGAAGTACATATGCCTATGAACAAATTAAAAGGAGTAAAGGCCATAGGTTGTGTGTTTTATTTAAAGAAAGTGAGGCATAGTGATGTTTGTAGTGAAGTGTGTAGGGTAGTGAAGCTAGAGAACAAAGCATGTAAGACTCTTAGACTCATTTAAGGTGGAACTAAATACTTGAATACAGTTGGTTTGTGTGTTTTAAACAGATACAGTGGAATAAGAGATGCTTCAAAAAGTTTCAAAAGCTATAGCCTATTTTCAGCTCTTAAGGTGGAACAGATAATTCAAGAACATGGCAAATAACGCCATTAGGACTCGTAAATGGACTCGTGAGATGGAACGAAATGTTTGACTATGGAAATTGTGGATAAGATCTGCCTCCTAAAGGATGTTTATGATGAAAGGAAAATTGATAAGTAACACTAGTCTTGTCTAATGTGGAAATATTTAAGGTGGATTTGTACAGATTTGAACAGTAAAGACTTGTAAATGCAGGGAAATGGCCGCATGTTCACTTTTTTGCGTAGGTCGATGTTTTAGTGAAATGATGAACACTTTTCTGTGTAAATGTGTTGATTATGGCACACTTTTCTTATCGATTACGGCCAAAGTTCTTAAACTGGTCTCTTTTTGGTTCAGATTTCCTCAAACTGGCACCTGCTGGAGCTTCACGTCTGAGGAGGAGGAGGAGGAGGAGTAGGAGTGGGAGGAGGGAGACAGCGCTCTCCACTGTTTTAAAACAAAGTTTACACATGACTGTATGTGTTTGTGACTGGTGTGACAAGGGATATTGTCCACTCTCTCTCTCTCACACACACACACACACACACACACACACACCTGTGGATAATTTCAAGTGGTTAGTGTGTTTGGTCCTAACCAAATTGGCCAAATGAGTGCGAATGGACATTTCCCTTCTTCATTTTTAGGCAGGAGATGGTTCTGATCACTCAGCATCCTGATATAACACAGCTGTGAGGTGGAGGGATTATCTCAGCAAAAGAGAAGTGCTCACTAACACAGATTTAGACAATTTTGTGAACAATATAAGAGAGAATAAGGCCTTCTGTGAACATAGAAAAGGTCTTAGATGTTTGAGTTCAGCTCACGAAAAATGGGAGCAAACACAAAAGTGTTGCGTTTATACTTTTGTTCAGTACATGTCCCTGTTTAACAAGCTCGTGAAACACTGTGGATACAAAACGTAAACGCCATAACTGAAGCAGCCATGATTTATCACAATCTTGGAGATCGACTCTTACACAAACAGGCCTGCTGCTGTGGAGCTAAATTTGTCTAATCTGAGTAAAACATGCCTGTAGCATTTGAAAAAACATTTCTGAAATGTTCCTGCAGGGACAGGAACATTTCACGCAGGTTAGATAAAAATCACAGGGGCAGCATGAACTGAAGAATGTACACTACAGAGAAAAGATGTCAGGAAGTGTGTCCTCATTTCCTTGTTTGTTTTAACACACTCTGTTCCCTCATGGCGTGATTTTTGCTAAATCTTGGGACAACCGTCCTGTGTTTGGTTTCATTAGATGCCTTTGGTTTGAATTTCACTCACATTTGATACAAACCAAATATATATATATATATATATATATATATATATATATATATATATATATATATATATATATATATATAAACCATCAGAGTTAGTTTAGAAATGGACTAAACTAAAAAAATTTAAAAAAGCATTCACACTTACTCTAACGAACCACACAACAGAGCAATCACATCAGGGTTTGTTTTAGCTAAACTAAAAGTGGACAAGTCTGAACACACCCTAACTGTGTGTGTATAATGAAAGTGATGAAAGTGACATGACAACCAGACTTAGATGTGCTCAATTGTGGATAATAATCAAATTTTTCTAGAGTATGTTTAATGTGTACATTCCATGTGCTTGTTGTCTAGATGGCTAACTCATAATTAGCCAACCGAACAAGTCACCTTCGCCCACCCACACTCTCACACACACACACACACACACACACACACAAAAGTTCCACTGCTCATATCTTGCCCTACTGTGACATTAGACCAGTGCTCACCAGACAAGATCACCTTTTGAAATCTGAACAAATGAAAGGTCTACCAGTGTGAACACCAGGCTTAGGCTTCTTAAAAAAAAACAAGGCTATGTACATCCCCATTGCCTCCAATAACATAAAATTACACAGTTTATTTACTTCATTCATGTACAGCTGAGTGTGGGCTGTAGTGGAATTCAGTGCCTGAGGTTGTCTACAAGTGTTAACATGTTCTGACAAATGCTAAATATCGATTCTTATCCTACAGCAGCTCTGCACAGTCTCAGACCCACTGTTTTTATGTTTTCCAGTGTTTTTCATGGGAAATCTGTTTTCCTCCTGTGCTTTATACAATCTTAGCTTACTGTTAACTGCTTCAGTGCCGCAAAACTGTACCTGCTGAATCAAATGTTCAAACAATTACCTTAATCACCTTATAATTACCCTCATACAGGGCTCCCATCATTTACACTGTGCATATCTTCTACTTATACTTTTGTTAGGAGCATTAACTGATATACTTGTAGCTTATTCAAATATCCTACCTTTAATTTACGCAGCTGTACTTATAAAAGTACACTATGGCCACACATTTCCACAAGGGAGCACAATCTGACAGAACACTAGAGTGAAGAGGGACGCTCACTGTGTTGTAATCTGTAATCTACATGTAATATTTGTGTAATTTCTCCCATTTTGAAACCGAAACTGCGCTGCCACCTTGTTGACTCAGACAGGGCAGAGACAGAGAAGCAGCGCCAGTCAGGGACATGAATTCAAGTGTCAATATTCGTGGACACAAACCCTGTGTGACCACAGCTTTATATCGGACAAAGATATCAACACAACACTATTGTTTTTGCTCTCATTTTTCATGAGCTGTTCTCAAAGGTCTAAGACCATTTCTATGTTCACAACAGGCCTTTTTATCTCAGATATTGTTCATAAATTTGTCTAAATCTGTGTTAGTGAGCACTTCTCCTTTGCCGAGACAATCCCTCCACCTCACAGCTGTGTCCTATCAAGATGCTGATTAGACAGCGTGATTAGTTTGTCTCTCATAGTTGAAGTGTATCTGTGATGAAAATTACAGACCTCTCTCATTGTTCTAAGTAGGAGAACTTTCACAATCAGTGACTGACTAAATACTTTTTTTGCCCCACTGTACATACACACCCACATAGGTATTCAGACCCACCCTGTTATGTGTGTGTGTGTGTGTGTGTGTGTGTGTGTGTAGGTGTGGGTGTGTGTGTGTGTGTGTGTGTGTATATAAGTGTCTATGCTCCTCAGTACAGACACTCTACTGACTTTAGCAAGACAGCTTCTACACACACAGAAACGTGCACAGACCCAACATGACACATGGTGAGTATTATAGTAAATGTGTTTTTACTGCTTTTATTAACATAGGTCTCTAGTTTTATAACATCCTCAATGTTAATGCCTTTAATCATTTTCCAATGGTCATGTCATGTGCCCCATGTCAGAAACCTCAAAAAGAGAATGTGAACTGCTTTCACTGCACAATGGGGACAAATGATTCACTAAAGACAGCTGGTGAGGTTTTATCAATAATAACTGTGTTTGCAGGGTGAGGAAAATATTATCTACATTCTACAATGTTGCCTCCAACTAAAACTGCAATAAATTTTGCTGACCAGCTTAGTCCCTCTGTACAATGTGGTTTAAATTGTTATTTCTTTGCATTTTAACTCTTTCCCCATTAAACCAGTGTTTGCAGTGCACACAAATAGAGAGTGAACACATGCAATTGAAACTCACTCAATAATGTAATAATTGTCATAATTGTCAGTGTAAGGGAGTCAGAATTATATTATTAAGAATTAAATTATAATGGTTTTTAACCAGTGATTTGGTGGATTCAGCTGTAGGGATTCTTCCCTCAAACTCATTGAGGGTTCCTGACGAAGGGTACATTTCTCTACTGCACACAAGTCTAAGCCTGTAACGCAAAATTGTGCAAATGTTTAAATCTACTTAAATCTAAGGTTTGTGTGCTGCCATGAAGGCATGGTTTGTCTGGACCTGTTCTTACGTAAACTCTATTTATTCTCTATTCTGCCCTCAGCTAATGCACTTTTCACTTTAGCATTCCTGAGGCCTGAAGTAAGTCTAGTTTTACTACATGAAAAAACATCCTATTGCCTTTTTAGTGTGCTGTAGGCCTACAGATTAATCAAGTTGATTATGCCATTTTTGAGATAATCGGCACAATGCAGGCAGCCCTGTCAGTCTGGCTTTAACTAAACTAGCTAGATAGTTTACAAGACTCAAAGACTATTGTTCTCATCTCAACTCAATAATACGTTATCAAAACTATACATTATACATTACCCAAAGTTATTTACATTTGCTAATTGGTGACTTAACATATTGACTTACATCAACAGGTCTGAAAGGTAGCATCAATGTTATCAACTTACCTATACTTGAATTTGACTACACTTTGAATTGGTTCTGTATGAAATGTGCTCTATAAATAAACTTGCCTTGCCTTGCCTTGCCTTACAATGTTTTGAGCAACAAACATTATGGGCTTCTAGCTAACAAACTTATGTACTTCTGTTAGCCCATTTCCCACAATGCTTCTGTTCCCATTCCATCACCTAATTTTGAACCATTCAGAGCATTAAAAAAACAAGAGCAAAGAGAAAACAGGAAAGCCCTTGTCAGTGGAAGTTCTGGTAAAGCTTTGGTGCTTCATATCAATGTCTTTGTTTATAATAATAAATAAAAACAAACTATAAAAGTAGTTTATCTTGTCAGTTGCTGACAGTGTGTGTGTGATCAGGGAAAGCATTTTATTTTCTGTTCATACCACGCTACAAAACTGAAGCACTGTGTTGAGATGACATTAAAGCCATTCGTTTACCAGAAAGCAACAAGATAACATTTAAGTTGTTGAACATTTCTCAAACCAAGCACCTTAACATTTTATCAGTAAAATAATCTACACTCGATAAAGGAACAGGGCCTCGCTGGAACTAGATATTTATTACTGACTTACATTTCTATAAGGGTCTGACTGATAAAACAGTGCTGTAACTAATCCACAGACTCGTTTATTTTGAGTAACACCTCACTCTGGTGTTCTTTAATGATCCGGAGATTTCCCCCGTTGTGGTGTAAAGTTAAACACAAATCTGTGCAGATGTAATTCACTCGTCAGAAAGTCAGTGATGGTGAGGTGTGTCCGTGTATTTGTGTCGTTATAGGGACAGACAAGATGAATTTATGTTTCTTAAATATATAGTATATAGATTTAATATATAGCGCAGCCGCGTCCCAATTCAGCTCTCAACTCTCTGACAAGTTGAACATTTGAACACACATTTCTTTAGGTCCCAAAAGGAGACTTGTCCAGAGAAAAGAGAACCTCTGGACACTGCTGAACGGTTCCAAATTAAGTTCATGATCAGGAATGTGAAATATGGCTGAACTAACCACAGACGGTGTAGTAGCGCCACCTTAAGTCCTCTCTGTGAATTACGGCTGAATTAACAGTTCTTCAGTGTGAAATTTAGAGTTGTGGGCGTGTCATCATCTACAGGTTGGAAGTGAGAAATCCCTGGGAAAACAAATCTCTCTAATAACAGAACAAAAGCAGACAGGTAATCCACAGTCTCTCTGCTGCTGTTATATAGTCTGCTGTGCACTGGGTAAAACCCTCCAAAGATGAAGGGATAATGGAATAGAATTAAAATAGCTACCACATTTTAACACTTGAGTTGCACACGGTAAAGTAGAATGTAGAGTGTTTCTAAAATGATCCGAGCCTAAGGCACCCACATGAAGCACATAAAGGAGCAAACTGCCTGTCGTTCTGGTGCTGTCCGGACAGCATTTCAGCCTGACCCAGCAGGATGTCCAGGGATAAGATAAGGTAGCTTTTTTGTCATTGCACAGAGTACAACAGAATTGAGCAGCAATCCTTAAAGTGCTTAAAAAACATACAATAGGAACATACAGTAAACAAAAGTATAATACACAAATTTAAGACATTGGAAGTATGACAACTATATACAATATAAACAACAGATTATTGCACAGGCCCTGAGTAGTTTAAGAGATTAATGTGCATGTGTTTACAGTGTTCAGTTCCCGTACAGCACTGGGGTAAAAGCTGTTTTTCAGTCTGTTTGTCCTGGATGTGATGAACCTGAAGCATTTTCCAGAGGGCAGCTGTTGGAAAAGATGGTGTCCAGGGTGGGAGGAGACTTTCAGTATGTTGGCTGCCCTGCGGAGGCAGCGGGAACTGAACAGATCCTCCAGTCTGGGCAGTGGACAGCCGATGATCTTCTGGGCCATGTTGATCACTCTCTGTAGTGCTCTCCTTTCTGCCACTGAGCAGCTGCTGTACCATGTTGAGATGCAGTAGGTCAGCACACTCTCGATGGCACAGTGGTAGTAGGACACCAGCAGCTTCTCCTGAAGATTGTTTTTCCTCAGAATTCTCAGGATATAGAGTGTCTGCTGTGTCTTCTTGACCACAGCTGTGGTGTTGGTGGTCCAGGACAGATCTTCAGAGATGTGTGTACCCAGAAATCTGAAGAAAGGGACTCTTTCCACGCAGTCCCTGTTTATGAAGAGTGGTGCGGGGTCTATGCGTTTCCTCTAGAAGTCTATGACCAGTTCTTTTGTTTTGGAGGAGTTCAGGAAGAGATTGTTCTCCTGGGTTCTCCTGGGATTGGGCCTGGGTTAGATAAAGAGCACACCAGAGCTAGGATTTTTCCTGCTCAACTTATGGCTTCCTGTAGCTGGAGAGGGCAGCCAAGCAGTGAATCGCTTCTCTCCAATTCACAGAGTTTACGTGAGCTGTCCCATGGCATATGTTGCTGGTCAGCTGGCAGAGGAGGATTCGACTGACCACCATTTTGATCTGGACAGATGGCTCAGATTAGGAGCATTGGCTGTAGATTACTTTAACAACAGGTTTAAATATCTTTGTCATTGGCCACCAGCAAACGGCTTTCTAAGGGTGTTTCACACCTATAGTTCATTCTGTTCAGATTATAGTATAGTGGTCAGATTCAATCCACAAGATCATTTAGTTGGAGCATTTTCCCCTACGTTTAGTTTGTTTTCACACAATGATAAATCATAAGTGCATAAGTGCATCACTTCAAACCATGTGAGAACATTCTCTTCTCTTATTGGTCAGACCCGTATGGGGTGGGAGAAAGAAAGTTCCTCCTGTGCTCCTGTGTTGTGGAGTCGTGCATGTTTCTGTGCAGTTTAACATGGAGTAACGGCAGTAATTGCACTTGTTTATGGCACTGATAATTATCTGGGCAATATACCAGGTTAATGTACACCTGCAGAATGCATTCTCCTTCTCTAGTTATCTGCTGAAGTTTAGTCAGTTCCCATAATGCAAAGCACACCTGGCTACAGGAGACGTTTAGCTCAAGCTTGAGGAGTTCACCTGATATTTGGGTCGGATCGAGGACGGATTACATTCTCATCACAAACTAACTGCTCCATAGTTCATTTGGGACAGGACCGAGACCACCTCCTCTCAAGGGTGTGGTTGTTTTGTTCCAAATCCGTGTGTGATTACTCCATTCACACCTGCACAAAAGAATCACACCAAAGGTGTAAACAAGTTAGAGTCTGATTTAACTGGTCTACAAAGTGCAGGTGTGAAAACACCCTAATTCTATCAACGTAAACAAATGGCAGTAACTTAATGAACTACACAGTAAAAAGTGTGGAGCACACAAAGGCACACAGGACAATGGAGTTTTGGAGTCACTCAAATACAATAAAGACTATGAGATCATATTTTGGGTTATACAAATACTCCATTTAGGCAACATTCCACTCATTTCCCTAAGACCAGTTTGCCCCTATCCTAATGGAGATTGACCGTTATATAGCGCTTTATTTTGAATTGGCCTCAAATACAAAGACATCGTTTCTGTGCTCACTCACAGACATCGCTAGACTATATCAGAGCGCCGTCTGAAACGTGTTTTAAAACACAACAGACTGTTTCAGAGGAAGGGTTGTACAGATACAGCCGAGGTATAAATCTTTATTCAGAAGCAGCTACAGCTTTCTGAAAAACTGAATGGTTATAGGCCAAGTGCTTAGAGAATAACCTGTGAGTCAAAAAAGAAGACGTCTGAAGGCGCTAGACCCAATAGTAGTGTAGAGCTTAGAACAGCAAGGCGTCTTAGAGAAATGAGGGGAATGTTGCCTGAATGGAGTATTTGTGCCATCTACAGGGCAAATCCGGAAATGGACCCCTTTATTGCTCACCCACCCCCAAATACATCTCGAGATCCCAAAATAATTAAGATAAGGGAAAAAATATGTACCAAAAAATAAATCACCACATGTACTTTTTTGCTTAAAGTTTTTGGAGAAGCTTTCAATGGAGAGATTTCTTTTTTTCTGTCTTTGATTGCTATGTATAGAGCAAATCCGGTAATGCACCGGTAAAGTGTCCCCTGTGTGGCGTATTTGTGCCATCTACAGGGCAAATCCGGTAATGCACTGGTAAAGTGTCCCCTGAATGGAGTATTTGTGCCATCTACAGGGCAAATCCGGTAATGCACTGGTAAAGTGTCCCCTGTGTGGCGTATTTGTGCCATCTACAGGGCAAATCCGGTAATGCACTGGTAAAGTGTCCCCTGAATGGAGTATTTGTGCCATCTACAGGGCAAATCCGGTAATGCACTGGTAAAGTGTCCCCTGAATGGAGTATTTGTGCCATCTACAGGGCAAATCCGGTAATGCACTGGTAAAGTGTCCCCTGAATGAAGTATTTGTGCCATCTACAGGGCAAATCCGGTAATGCACTGGTAAAGTGTCCCCTGAATGAAGTATTTGTGCCATCTACAGGGCAAATCCGGTAATGCTCCGGTAAAGTGTTCCTTGTGTGGCTCAATTTTTTCCTCTCATCCCTAGATAATTAAGGTAAAGGGGAAAAAAATGTACTTAACCATGTACCCTACATGTATGTGTTTATACTGATCTCTAAAAGGTGGTTCTCCTAGTACAGGTTCACATAAGAAAACACAGGTCTACTATTTTATCCAGAGTTACCTGTAAAAGATGAGAAATAGAGGATATTTAGTGTACAGTATCATGAACACACACATTCATATGTATCCTGAGCATAGGGAAAGTCAACCATTTCTGTTGATGTTAACTTAGAACAGACAGTTAATGTAAACACTTTTAAAGGCACGATAACACTGATATAGTTCATACATTTAAGAGCTGAACACGGTAATGAATAAAAAGAAATGAAAAGCATTAAGCTGACAGCTACAATGATGATAATATGATGAACTACATTTGTGAAAATGAGATTTAATGAGAAGATTTAATGAGGAAAAACTAGGAGTTTCCATGAGTTAGTGTGGCTGAGTTTATTGATTCCCGGGTGATTCCTTGAGGGGTAATAAAGAAGGTGTTAAGATATTCTGCTGTGTGGGGATCAAAGAAAGAAAGAAAAAGAACAGTGAAATAACAAACAAAAGAAGCCTGTTGGTTTCTGAGATGAAGCCAGCGTCACTACATCAGTCTTTATTTGAGGTCAATTAGATAAAAAAAAAAAAAAAAAGATAATGACAATATCCTATCTATAAGCCAAGCAAGACGACTATAATCTACCTCCTGCAAAATATATCTTCATGCCGATGCTGATTTTACTATGGTTATATGGAATCCATAAACAGAGCCTGGAGTGTTTTTATGATCCCTGTCCCAGATCTAGGTGCTGTCTCGCAAAAAGAAACAAAACACTATAATTATAATATAGGGTTGGCCACAGGACACGAGTGATACATGAGCTGAGTCCATTCCTCACTCTGCAGAATGAGCTTAGTGTACAACATGGTGTAACATTCGGGGGACAGCAAGCAGTTGTTCTTGAATGTATTGTTGAATATATTGCTTTACCTCTGTGTTAAAGGCAATATGTTCATCTGAAGAAAAAAGGGAAGATGTAACAAGAGGAAATACTGTGTTTAGTTGTGGCAGGGACCAGACTGAGTGTGACACTCTGCTGTGTACAAGTTTAAACAGAAAGTCAGTAAAGTAGCTCTGAGGGACTGAGCTCTCATGTCTGACTCTATAAGGTGATATTCCAATCTCAGTGCAGTAAGACAGCATTAACCAGCTGAGATCTGCCTCCACCTGCTCAGTCTAATATCTAATGAATGATCAGGCTCTGATTTATTACCCACTGTGAAAGCACTGTGGAAATGGACTGACACCTTGTACCTGTATGTGGCTGGTGCTACTAGAATTCAAGCAGCATTACTGATCTCAGACAGACCTGCTGTGAAATATGAAACTATATGTTAATGTTAAGAGTCTGATTGAGCAATAAACAAAGAACAGAATGCACAGAGAAAGGCAGGTGACATAAACATGTCTTCTCCAGGCTGAGTTCTCAGAGAAGTGTTACTGATGATACAGTATCTGCTCAGACACAGGATCAGCACGTGATGACCACATGAATCGTGCTGTATGTTGAACTACCAAAATATAACATATGAGCAGAGGGTGAAGAGGGTGTAGGAACAGGAAGAACTACCAAATGTGTAAGACAGAAGAACCAGGCAGTCAGTTTGGGAGAGAGAAGAGCATGCTGGTCTAACAGATATATTCTAGCAGTTATCCCACTGTCAGTAGAGAAACTGTGCTCCTTTATTTAGACGTATCATCACTGTCACTACATTAAACACATGTTAGAACAGTAAAGGGGACTATGACCTGATCAGTGGGTCTCTGCTATAAATTATAAAGTAAAATATTACTTTTGTGTCTCTCTTTTTGTTGTGAATTACCAAAGGCATGATACTGCATTATTTTATTTACTTTCTGTGTGTTTTACAGCATCTTCTCGACTACACACAGCCCACGTAGCCCTTCAGTTACACGCTCTGTTGAGTTAAATGATGTGTAAATAGAGTGTTTTCGGTGTTATGTTGTAAAGTAACAGACTAACATCAGGTACATAGCACTACTGCTCTGAAATGTTCTGTTTTCTCGTGCTGTTCCAGGTGAGAGAGACTCCAACCTGCAGATCAGTGCACTCAGCAGACCACTGCATCTGGGAATGCTCTACAATGCCCTGAACGACCAACTAATCCCAGGTACTCCCCACACACCTCTTGATCCCCTTCCCAAATCCACATTTATTCTCCTTTGTTTTAGTAGGAAATGTAAAAGGGCAGTCTGTTGTTCTTCTGCACTCACATTTTCCTCAAGCACCCTCTGATACAGTGAAGAATACATAGTAGATTCTATGATGGAGAACTTGCCAAGCCCCGGTGCAGCAATCAGCCCCAAACCATAACATTCCCACCTCTGTGCTTTACAGCTGATATGGGGTTCTTGTGCTCAAATGCTGTGTTGGATTGTACCAGCCCCAGTGTCCTGTAAGTCTCCTGTGTTGGAGACTTCTTTATGCACCTTGCGGTCTGGTCTTGCACTGAACTGGTGAGGATGGCCTGACCTGACCTTATTGGCAGTTGGTTTAAATGTCCTCCACTTGTAAATTAATTTCCGGACAGTGAAATGGCTGATTTCTAATTGTTTTGAGATGTTTTTACATCCATTCCCAGACTCATAAACATCTATAACCTTCTTTCTGAAGGCCTCAGAGAGCTCTCCCATGATGGGAGGCAGCAGTTGAATTAAAACTTAATTTGATTCCATGCTGCAGAAAGGCTTTCTGTATTTTATCATGGTTCAAAGCTGCAAGTGATTCCTTCAATTCTCTTTCTGCACCAGTAAAATTGGTTCTACTATCTGATCTTAACTGAGACATTTGTCCCCGTCTGCAAATTAATCTGAATGGCATTATGCATGCATCTGTGTCCAAAGAATATGCAACTTCTAAATGAACATCTCTGCTGGCCAGGAATGTCATCTCCATAACATCTCCATAAAACTTTTCAAAGAAGCGTCCTTTTTTTTTTTACCTCAAATGGTCACAAATCTGTCATTTTCACCAAGTTTTCCTTTAATAAAATGTCTGCACAGGCTACAACTGGACTCACTGGCATGAGTTATTCAGTATTTTTCATGCGATTTGGAAAGAACATAACGTCTTCCACCATGACCAACCTGTTCATGGATATGCTTTAAAATAAGTTTGAAAACATGTTGGTCTTTAGATAAATTGATGGGATGTTTGGTCTCCTCAGGCGTTGCTGCCACACAATCTTCAACCAACCCTTAATAATCCATTTTCCAGGATTGGATTCAATCTGTGAATAGTGCTGTCTTTTCTTACCTCAGACTTGCCGGTTTAAGGGTTGATGTGCACTCAAAAAAATAATTCTTTCAACCAACTTAATTTAATTGTGGACAGTGGTTCCACACAACTGAATTGTGTAGTTTCAACATGAAAATATCTTTTTGGAACTACACAAAACACTTGAGTGACAACAAGACAACTAGATTTGGCCAATCCAACTCAAAGTGATAATGTTCACCTAAACCAATTAAATTAATTCAGTGTAACTTATTTTAACTAGGTTTTCTGCACGTGCATATATTGTCTTTGGTGAATTTTTTTCACTTGTGTTCATCCAACCTAATATATTTTTGCTGGATTTAGATAACTTTATTGTGGACAGTGGTTCCATCTAATTTGATTATGTTACTACAACACAGAATACTGAAGTTAAAATGATATTTAAAGGTAAAGCCTGTGATAACCCTTAATTGTGTGAGGGTGCAGAGAAATAAACAGAACTTACATGTAGCAAATGCACAAAAGCTATATTTGGAGAAATTATACAAGTGCAATAATACGAATTTGATGTCAATACAAAAGACATTTTTAAACAACCTGCTGCTAAAAGTGATCACAAAATGCAATAATCAGTATTAAATCAGGAGTACTTGAAGTCTGTTCATTATGTAACCTTATAAAAATTTGAACAATGCAGATAGAGCTTCACATGCATATTCATTTGTTAAGCTTTATATAGTACGGCCGATTCGTTCAAATTCATATCAGGATCACAATTTGAATGTGCAAATTTTTTTAAATCAATTTTTGCATTTAAAACAAAGCTTGTACAATATGCTAATATATAATATTGCATGTAAGAGACCAAAAGCAAAATTAATTGTCCACTGGGCTCATTGGAGTCGTTTCCCCGACAGGGATTAAGCAAAGTTCTGGATTACACCGCACTTTTAACTGTGATTTTCCACTGAAAGGAAGGTGTAGTCCAGGACTAGGCTGAATCCCTGTGTGGGATTCCAAACCATTATATTTAGTATTTAGGCCACAAGTCAAAAACATGGATTATAATAATTATTGGAGAAGGCGGCACTGTGGCGCAGCAGGTAGTGTTGCAATCACACTAGCTCCAGGATCCTAGGGTTGTGGGTTCCAATCCCTCTCCAGGTGACTGTGTGTGGAGTTTGGTGTGTTCTCCCTGTGTCCTTGTGGGTTTCCTCCAAGTGCTCAGGTTTCCTCCCACAGTCCAAAAACACGTTGGTAGGTGGATTGGCGACTCAAGTGTCAATAGGTATGAGTGTGTGTTGTGCTGTGAAGGACTGGCGCCCCCTCCAGGGTGTGTTTCTGCCGTGCACACAATGATTTCAGGTAGGCTCAGGACACACTGTGACCCTGAACTGGATAAGGGTTACAGACAATGAATGAATGGAACATGAGAGGGAAAAAAGGCTAACTTCTGGAGAGTAGAAGGGTTGATCTATATTTTTTTGTCTCAGGTTTGAATAATATGGGACATGATCTAAATGATAAACTAAATCATACATAAACATATAATTATATCTATCAGCCCTTGCATACATGCTGTAACAATCTGAATTTTTCCAAGCTTTCATTCATTCATTGTCTGTAAGCACTTATCCAGTTCAGGGTCGAAGTGGGTCTAGAGCCTACCTGGAATCACTGAGTGCAAGGTGAGAACACACACTGGAGGGGGCATCAGTCCTTCACAGGGCAACACATTCACACACACACTGACACCGATGGACAATTTTTGAGTGTTTTTGGACCGTGGGAGGAAGCCCAGTCTGTGTGACTGCGACACTATCTGCTGCCACCATGCTGTCCCCTAATCAGAAATCAAATTCACAAAATGTTTAACAATATAGCATAGGTTTACATATAAAACATTAGAATGTAGCCCTCAAGAATTAAGTATTTGAATTGTAACATACCATTAACACAGTTGGAAAAAACTTCCAGAATCAAAAAGCATCCAGTCATCATTGCCTCACCATTCAATTCACTGAATAGCTTGGTTTTCAGTGCTTGTGCTTTGTGAGAGTGTTTGTTAGCATCCAGTTCCAGAAACACTTTTGATTCCAAAAACCATCTTAACTTGGGTGGGTAACTCAACAAATATTAGGCCAAGCAACACTGCAATGGCAAGGGACACACTGCCACTGAGGAGGATGAGGATGGGGCCACTCAAAGAAAAGAAGCACCTAGAAGAGCTCTGCGGACAACTGGAACCCAGCTCTAGCTGCAGTCAGCAGCAATAACCCGAGAGCATGGTTACACCCAGCAGGAGCAGCTCACTTGCACAGAGCAGTTAGTCCTGGCTTAGAGCACAGTGCTTGCTGCTAATGCTGGGACTCACTGCACACTGGACCTGCTCCTCATCTTTCTAATTTCTGTCTGCAGCCGAAAGTGTCACATGGTCCTTTGGGGCTCTCCGAGGAATAAGGCATGGTGCCTGCGCCACTTTGCACTTCCTAAGAGCAGCACCCCGAGTGTAGGTGGGCCTCACTCAGCTGTACATTTTAGCATAAGTCTAATAAACATGATTCTTCCCTCACCTCAGTACGTCACTGTAACCACCCCACCCCCAAATGCACTTGGCGCAAACATATAATTTTTTTTTTTTTTAAATACTTGGCCCCACACAATTTGATAATTTACATGCATAGAGCTATCAAACATGACACTTCAGTATTTCAACACATGTACTTACCATACACTCCAGAAAGATATTGTCCGGCTCTTCATTCAAGTAGACTGTAGTGTATGTTGTATGTTGATCATACACCGTGATATATATGTAAATATATATTTGAAATATATATTTATATATTGTGTTTATAGCGTTGACCTTATTCTAACTCTTATAATTACTGATATTTGACTAATGATAGCAATTAAAGTTTATAATTGGCTTAAGCAATTAAAACATTAATAATTAGTTTGAGAATAAATAATAGTCAAGCTAAGTGAGATCTTCAGGATTTTCAGAAATTTTAATGAACAGACTGTACACACTGTAATTTCAAATAATGAAGATATTTATTAACAAAAGGAAGGAGGATATTTAATTAACACAGCATAATCTTGTAATCTCACGGCATCAACGCAGGGGAAGCCGATTCGACTTTAAAGATAAGCTAGGCACTGTGACTTGTGAATAAAATGTTGCTAATTGAGGTTCGATTACGTATAAATTTATAAAGGGACTTAATTAGGCATCTGCTTCTGGAGAATGTGAGAATTTAGCTGGCTTAGTCGTTCGACGTTTTCTGCCGAGCCGTCGGGTCCCACGGTTCGATTTCCGTGCTTCGGGTTTCGCCTCTCGTCCTCTCAGCGCCGTTGAAAAGGGAGTTCCTCCCAGGGTGAGTCAGAAGCTCTCGGCCTCAGGCATAATGGCGTTGGACGGGATTGAGTTTCTTTCACGGAGGACCGCGGGCCTGGCTGGTTTCCCTTGAGAAAGGGAAGGCGTCTTCAGAGTAGTCGCCTCGTTGCTCGATTCTCCAGAAGTAGTGCCCTCAGAAGTCAGCTTATAATGCTAATATATCCGCTATCAACTAATCTAAAAGGGTGATATCTTATTCTGGCCACGAATAAGTTTCACCTGCTTTGATCACTCGTGAGATCAAACTTCGATGGGCGATAAAACAAAAACAATTAAAAGAAAAGAAGATATTCAAATCATTCGACGTATTCGTAGACTTTCTCGCATTAGCTAACTCTAGACGTCTCCTGGGAGCTTAGTGAGATTTCTTCAAAAGTCTTTTGTTCGTCGTCGTGAGGAGGAGAAAACTTCTCGCTTGGAGAGGTTGGAGCTTGAAGAGATAAAACAAAGAGCGAAGCGTAAGAGCTTCAGAAAGGAAGTTAAGAGAGTGGGTTTCAAAAGAAAGAGAGAGAGTGTAACAGAGTTGAACGTAAGAGAGTTTTAGAAATGAGTCGACATCCTCTTTTCAAAGGTAGCGCGGTCACGCCCTATTGGGAGGTGTCCTTCCTTTGATTGCGTGCGGGTCCTAGGCTCACGTGACTCGCCTCCCGAAAGAGAAAAGAGGGGGACAGGCAGGAATCAGATTCACAAAGAACAAGATAGAAAATTTGTGTATCGAAATTTTCTAGACATGTTAATGACATATCACAATGAGTGTCCTGGATTATTAATATCAAACATTTACATAAGATTTTATCTTGGGTACGTCGTGTTTGCGTCCCATTTACAATGTTATGTTAGAAAAACATTAATTCGTTTCCTTTAATTTTAGAGATAGAAATTTCTTTCATGATTGACAACAGTAATACACATCACTTCATTGGTTGATAGATGTCCATCTGAAGACAATAGAATGACACTCGTACGTATTGTTTATGCATATTAATCAGAATTTGATTTTATTTTCATTATTGTTTAGTTAATTTTCATTTATGGTTTATTTGATTCATTGTAGTCAAGGCTTATTTTACTGAGATTATAATGACAGGCCTAGCTCTGCAGGAGGTGCTCTAACATTATCCTGTCAATCTTTTCAGGATTCAGGATCTGGAAGACTGAGGATATTGATAAAGCTACTGGAGTCAGCCCACAGCCCAGTGCAAGGTTCCAGGTAGCAGGATCAGAGTCTCTCAGTGAGAAGACCAGTCTGTTAGAAGTGAGTGCTTCAGTGAAACTCAGCTTCTGCTGTGGGCTGATAGAAGCTGGAGGTTCTGCCCATTATCTGAAGAGCAGTACCTCCTCCACTAATCAGTGCAGTGTCACCCTGCTCTACCATAAGTCTACAGAGTTTAAAGAGCTCAGAATATCTGATCTAGACTCTCCAAATGCTGAGATACTGGAAGAGACAGATGCTACACATGTTGTGGTTGGGGTGCTCTATGGGGCTGACGCAATCATGGAATTCCAACAAACAGCCAGCGATGCTTCAGATAAACAGGAAATCCAAGGAAACCTAAATGTGATGATCAAAAAGATACCCACAGTTGAGATCAGTGGGGATGGAAATCTTAAAATGGATGATGATGACAAGAAGAAGGTGCAGAACTTCAGCTGCAAATTTTTTGGAGATTTTGATCTAAAAGTGAACCCTTCTACATTTGAGGAAACTGTGAAGGTGTACAAAGAGCTGCCCACCCTGCTGGGGGAGAAGGGAGAGAAGGCTGTGCCTGTGAAGGTCTGGTTGTACCCACTGAGCAAGTTTAACAACACAGAGTCCAGGTTAAAGACAATGATCTCAGACGCACTGGTGTCTGAGGTGGAGAAGGTGATGGATGATTTCCACCAAGCTGAGATGAGAACCACCGACCTACTGGAGAAAAGCAAAGGGATAAAGGCTGCAGACCTTGTCGACAAACTAGAGCAGTTCCAGAGCAGTCTGAGGGTTTTCACTGTTGAGTTTCTGAAGAAAATGACAGCTCTGATTCCAGAACTCAGAGGAGGAACTGTGAAGGAAATGACACTGAAAGACCTCCTGATGTCCCTGAATAAATCTGGCTTCAGTGGAAGAGAAATGAAGCAGTGGCTGGATGGAAAGGATACTGAGATTAATGTTGTGATAAAGTACATCAGTAAGATACAAGATCACACAATTAAACTTCCAGGACCTGAGCTTGACTCATTCCTCATGGACCCAGATGTCACTGATGCCCTTGTGTTCAGCTTCACCTCTCTGAGTAACGAGGAACCATACCTCAAAAAAATCTCACAGGCAGCTGAGAACTTCAGGAGTGGTTCCACCAGTGGCCCGGCTGAACAGGACACAACAGAGGAAGATCCCTGGTACAAGAAAGAGGGTGTCAAAGAGGTCCTGGATTCCACACTCAGTTTGTACAACACCAATAACCCCAGCAAGAAAGTGATCAGTTTTATTTCAGACCCAGAGCACCCAGGAACTTCAATCCGCTGGTATAAAAACACAGTCCTCAAGGATCCACATGTAACAGGAAACTTGTTGAAAATATGTAAGTTTTTTTTTTTTATATTATTTATTACATTTATGTAAAATTATTGCAGCAATTTGCCACATTTTGAGGTGTGTTTTGAGAGTCAAATCTTTTTGGAATCATCTATAAATTATTTGATGGTATTTAGTCAAGGGTCCTTGGGAAGGCACTATATAAATGTAACAGTCAATCCATCTATTAGTCAATCCATACATCAATCAATAAGATATAAGCAGCCAGTAGCAGCAGGGTTAGCATGCAACTAGCTAGAGACTTGTATCCTCGTTCAATATTAGCAGGTACTAGCAGCTGTGTCAGCATGCCACTTGCTGAAGATGGGAACCCACGGTCGATATAAGCAGTCACTAGCAGTAGGGTTAGCATGCAGCCCAGATATCAAAATCTACCGTAATATCTGGACTGGTTCGGTAAAACAGATCTGGGCCACTGTCCAGATGGACAACAGGGCAGTACCGACACATATCCAGTTTCTGGATTCAGAACGACACCGGGCTATCACCAGGACAGATCCTCATGGTTTTTCTGTTCCTTTGTTCCAAATACGGACCAGATCCTCTTACCACTTTACTCTTCTGAATCAGCATTGGTTCAGCTCTGGACAGACTCCAGCCAAGCTCTGTCTGTTTAACTCTTCTCAGCCTTGTGTGTAATGCTTTAACTATGTTTTAAAGTTCATCTCAAAGTGAAGCTCCTGGTAAAAAGGAAATATAAAACTCTCCTAAATTAATCCATAAACAAATAAAAAATGGGGCTTCTGACTACTTTTCTGAATGAAGTGAACACACTTTACCAAGTACTTTAATGAATATGAAATCAATACTTTCTCAACTAGGTTTGAAAATATGATCTCAATTTTCCAACTAGACCTTAACCTGAGAATGTAGTATTTTATTTAATTTACTGAATGTAGAGTCCCTCGTAACTACAGCTGTGTCAGTTAATGATCTTCCAGAAATCACCTCTATCTCTGTCTGAATGGCTCTTATAATTTGATCTAAACACTGATAATAAAGACAGTCTGCTGTCATATGACCTTCTATCACTAACGTTTACTTCATTTTAATGAAACAGGAGTTTATCTTTGGACCATTTCTGTTGGTGAAACTGAAACAGACACAAGCTGATGTTTACAATCAAACAAACAACAAAGGAATTAAAACAAAACAAAGATTCATATCAGATTCTGATGACCCCCTCCGTAACAGTGGAACTAAACACCCCTTTGATCAGCTCCATTCACCACAGAGGAGCACTGTGTAGCTCTAGAATTACAGACTGGGATTGATCTGTTCCATCTGTTGAGTGAGCACTAATTATTGTAGAAATGAACTGTATTTGCCCTTATTCTGTACTTAACTCTATCTTCTTTTTAGATGTAAACACATCCGTATAAACACTGACTAGGTGTTGTTTGGTATTAAATTAATGTGGTGTTTAATTCTCTAGTTTTCTTTCTAATATCAGCACTGGCTCCTCTTCTGACAGCGTCTGAGCTCAAGGGGATTTTAGACTCTAACCTATTGGTTCTCACTAGAACACAGACTCTGACTGAACACAGAGCACTTTTGTAAGTCGCTCTGGATAAGAGCGTGTGCTAAATGTTGCTCTGCATACTTTGTTAACCCCTTTCACACCGTTCCTCAAAGGTCAGGACCCCCACAAAGCAGGTGTGATGTGGTGGTGGATCATTCTCAGCGCTGCAGTGACACTGACGTGGTGGTAGTGTGTTAGTGTGTGTTGTGCTGGTGTAGAGTGGATCAGACACAACAGTGCTGCTGGAGTTTTTAAACCCTGTGTCCACTCTCTGTCCACTCTGTGAGACACTCCTCCCTCATTGGTCCACCTTGTAGATGTAGAGTCAGAGACAGTAGCTCCTCTGTCGGATCATCGGTCTCCTGTGTAGCGTAAAAAGGACAAGGGGGATATAAATTTCAGATCAGTTGTTTTTAATGAATGGAATACTTTTACAAATATAATAAACTAAATATAATATAATAATATAATAAAATCTTCTCTTTAAAGCTCCTGTCATCAACAGAGCGTTTCCCCGAACTTTAGCGTGTTTTTAAGAGAGGCACTGTACAGAAACGACGTCTGCACGAGAAAACGGTCAGATCATTAATACAGTTTATTAAACAGTGATATATTTAACGTTCCTGAACACACACACCTTTATTTACCAGGATATGGACACAGCAGTCATTTCTGTAGAAACACTCACATTTTCATAAAGGTCTGATTATAAAACAGTGCTGTGTGTAATGGAGGTCCAGCCCCTCGTCTAAAATCAGTGAAAAACACCCACGCACTCGTGTCTTTATCATCCGGAGATTTGTTCTGTTTCTGGTGTGAAGTTAAACAGAGACGCTGTGTGAATTGGTCAGAGGTTCAGTCAGTTTTTATTCAGTTAAACACTGATCGATCTCTCTGTGGAAGTTTACTTTTCCTGAGAAATCCGCTGATTCACCTCTGACCTAGATTCGTATTTTTCTCTGAATATTTTTAATGTGAAGTTTTCAAATCTGAACATTTCCCCACCTCAGAATTTCACTTTTATCAAATATTTATCAAAGATAATTCAGATATAAAATATTCAGACAAATATAATTCAAATATTCAAATTTCAGATTCAGATACTTATGTCATTGGTTCAGCTCCATAATCTTTAGTTACTAAGGCAACGGTACACAGTCCAGGGCTTATTTCCATTTTCCGTCCCTGAAATTCCATTCCCAAATCTGGAGGGTTCCTGCTCAGGCAGTGAATAAACTAGAGGCTTTATCATCATTTAATTTCACAGAACACCCTTCAAATCTGTAACAGACACCATTTAGAGTCTTGAAGTGTATCTGAATGTGCTCAGAATCTGATGAAAACCACAGAAACATGTCGGCGTTGTTCTGATTTTTGAAAATAGTGTAAATGTTAGTGACTGTAAACTGAAGAGTTCAGGAGTCTGTTGTAAACTTGTCTTCTGACGGTTTCTAAATGAAGAGAGGAGACCAGTCTGGATTTAATGCTGTTTACTGAGCGCTCTAGTTCCAGAATGAAGTCTGATCTGGAATATGGTCTGGTCTCAGACTGATCTGAGGGTCTGTGAGAGACACACATCTTTATTCCCCATTCTGCACCTTACACATGGACTGATCATTATCTACTAGAACAGAAACAGGACCTGAAAACAGGAAGAACTGTCCTAACACATCATGGGGCGCTGTCGTAAAACAAGCCCTAAACAACCAGGCCATAAACATCCTCTGAGCTCCTGGTGCACTGTGGTGAGATGAACCATGTTTGTCTCACAGACTGAGCTCATCAGATGAGGTGAGTTTAGGGAGAGTGTGACCCTCCAAACCAGTCCAAACGCCAGGAGAAATGGTACAATTCATATAAAGGAAATCACAATTTACAACAGTCCCAAGACTTTTTCCTCTTTAAACTTGTCTCCAGGGGTCTACTTTCATCAGGTAAAATGTGGAGTTGATACCTCCTACTGATTTGAAGTTATTGAAGCTGGAGTAGACAGTGGGCAGGTGGCCTCTCCGTTATTTCTTACTGCAGAAATACAGTGTATATATCTTGTCTAGACCTAATGCCAACATAGTGTCTCTCTCCAAGTGGCCTTTACCCCTCACCAAACAGTGAAACCCTTAGTTATGGTGTGTTTTACTCTGATTTACTTTAAGTCTGAAGTTTACACTTGTTTCTCACCCACTGCACTGTCCCTTTAAATGACTGAGGTGTCGGGAGGCGGGACCTTCACTCTGATTGGCTGTAGAGCGAGGCACCCTCCCCCACACCCCTCCTGTGTTTAAATGTCCTCAGTGGGGGAACGGCAGCTAGTGAAAGAAATCTAAGCTTTGAAACATGTTTATTGACTTGATTATTGTTTGTGGAGCTGGTGGCCGCCGAATAAAACCGTCTGAGTCTCTCTCGCGGGGTCTGGGTCCGTTAGGAGCTGAAAACATAAGCGTTTCTCTGAAGCAGGGGTCTGTGTTTGTCCCGCCTCCATCGCCATAACTCTGCTCCTGATTGGTCTACAGACTTGATTGACGTGTCGTTGAAAGCTGAGAGCCTAAGCTCCATGACGCTGTGTGAGCTCCACGGGGTCATATTTTAATTCTTATTTGGAGTTGTGTACTATTTATTGGGGACTGTTTGTTTCGGTCAGTCCTCCTGACACCAACATGAGGATTACTCCCGAACGGTTTGACGGAGAGACTCAGATCGGTCTGGTTTTGAAGGAGACACACTGAGGAGAGTCTGTGTTTTTCTTTGTTTGTGTGAGGCTTCGAGACGCCGCGGGTTTGTTTTTGTGAAAAAGATCTGAAGTGTGTGATAACTGTATTGTTTCGGGGTTAATTCCGTAGTCCTACATTGTAGACTATAATGACTTATATCCTCGTGATCCTGAGAGTCTGTCCGTTCCAGTGGTGTATGATGTAAACATTGACTCAAATATGGAGCAGTGAAAACTCTGAATATCTGCACTGTCACTAATACATTTACATTACTCTCCTGGAAAGGTGTATTTGGAGCAGAAACACTGATTTATCGAGTGTAGTTCTATATAAAAGGCAGAGTTTAATCTTTAATGTGGTCTCTGTCGATGTTGGAGCTGTAACACCTGAGATACACTGACGGATATAACACTGAGTGGTTTATTACCCGCCGGCGGACAGGGGGCGGTATAAGAGTGAACCTCTCTGTACAGACTCTACAGGCGCAGGTCTGATGTGGGGTTTTTAGAAGCTGCTGTTTCTCTCTCGGTAAACACAGCTCACACTGCGCTATAAAGATGGGGCCTTTCTTGCTCTTGAAGCTGAAGTGGTCCTTAAACACGGCCAGGGTTCATTTCCTTCCAGAGGAACTCAGAATTGGACGGGGTTTCTCACTCAGCGGGGTCTGCACCGGTGAAGGACTTGTCCGTCTCCATATTTCCTGTGATTTTAGCGGGAGATTTCTCTCCAGACCCTCAGTAACCAGTGGAACAGGGAAAGTCCTGCAGTGGCTCTCTCTCAAACTTCTCTGTGGGCGAAATGGAAACATGGGAATAACTTAAGGTCAGATTTAGTTAGTTCTCTGGTCCAGAACAGACCAATAACGGCTAAGAAATGAGGTCCAAACACATCTCTGTTGAACTGTGAACAGTGTCCCTCAGGAACATTAAAGTCATTTTAGGGAACGGGCCACTGTCAGTTCAATGTCAAGTGGACGGCCCCAGAACATTAGCCTAGTGTTTTAGGTCAGAGGCTGGATATCGCTCACAGCTTCAGGACACAGTCCATAACACTTTATACGTAACAGAGAGTGTTGTGGAGATATGAGTTCTGTGTGTAATTAGTTAAATAAAGAAGATGTTGGAGATGATTCTGAGCCTAGACGAGACGCACCGCTGTCTGGAAGAGAGCACAGGGAGGTAGAGGAGTGGATGTTCAACACTTTATTCACAGTGCAGCAGCACAGGCAGCAGACAGTAAGGGGACACCCCCTGTGTGTGTGTGTGTGTGTGAGAGCATGTGTGATGTCAGAGGAACCCCACCCATCAGCGGGAGACTGTTCGAGACTCTGAAGAGACGTTCAGTTATGAAACAAGTCCAATGTTGTAGAAAGAAAGAGAGAAATGTATAAACTCACTGTAACTCCTGTAGGTGGCGCTGCTGAGCACATCCTCTTCTCTCCACAGTGACCCTGGGAGGTGGGAGGGGCCACACAGGAAGTGAACTTGTGACAGAGGAAATAAGACTAAAACCTAGTTAAATAATACACACTTGTGAAAATAAGATCAGTAAATGGTACAGAATTATAACTTTTATTAATTTTATTGTAGAAATAATGTATTTTTGTAAATGAACTCACAGCAGCCGGTAAAACCTATAAAACACAAACAGAGTGTGTTATGGAACATAAAATACATTAGTCATTCGGCCCAGATCCTGAACCGGACCCTATCCAGAACCGTCAGAATAAGCTCATGAACGGACCTCTCTCTCTTTGTTCTTTATGATATTGTTGTATATATTTACAAACATTATACAGAGACTTTTATTGTGTTTTTAAGAAACTATAAATGATTGAAAAATAAAATCTGACACATTTATAGCTTTGACTTTTTATTTAAACTCTTCCGACACAAAAGAGAAGTGATTCTGTGGTGATCCACATCAATAAAGAAATAAACGAATGAAGAAAGAAGCAGACACATGGGCTGTGAATATAGAACGTGTTGGTGCTGTCTTTAAATATGAATTAATCCAGAGTTCGGAAGACTATTAAACATTAGCCTTAAGACACCTTCACTAAAGTTAATTTGTTGAGTGAACACACTTTATCTTCCATTAACTCAGTTCTTCTGTAGAGAATAAGGGAGTGTTCACACAGTTTAAACAGAAAGGTGTGCTGCATGAACCTTACATTAAAGGAGTTCTACTAAAATCACTTACTTTAACTGAATTACATTTTCATGTACAGTGCCTTGCGGAAGTATTCGGTCCCCTTGAACTTTTCAACCTTTTGCCACATTTCAGGCTTCAAACATAAAGATATAAAATTTAAATTTTTTGTGAAGAATCAACAGCAAGTGGGACACAATCGTGAAGTGGAATGAAATTTATTGGATGTGTCAAACTTTTTTAACAAATAAAAAACTGAAAAGTGGGGCATGCCTTTACTTTCAGTGCAGCAAACTCACTCCAGAAGTTCAGTGAGGATCTCTGAATGATCCAGTGTTGTCCCAAAGGACTGATGATGATAAATAGAATCCACCTGTGTGTGATCAAGTCTCCGTATAAATGACCTGCTCTGTGATAGTCTCAGGGTTCTGTTCAAAGCGCAGAGAGCATCATGAAGACCAAGGAACACACCAGGCAGGTCCAAGATACTGTTGTGGAGAAGTTTAAAGCCGGATTTGGATACAAAAAGATTTGCCAAGCTTTAAACATCCCAAGGAGCACTGTGCAAGCAATCGTATTGAAATGGAAGGAGTATCAGACCACTGCAAATCTACCAAGAATCAGGCTGTCCCTCTAAACTTTCATCTCAAAACGAGGAGAAGACTGATCAGAGATGCAGCCAAGAGGCCCATGATCACTCTGGATGAACTGCAGAGATCTACAGCTGAGGTGGGAGAGTCTGTCCATAGGACAACAATCAGTTGTACACTGCACAAATCTGGCCTTTATGGAAGAGTGGCAAGAAGAAAGCCATTTCTCAAAGATATCCATAAAAAGTCTCGTTTAAAGGCCACAAGCCACTGGGAGACACACCAAACATGTGGAAAAAAGTGCTCTGTTCAGATGAAACCAAAATCGAACCGTTTGGCCACAATGCAAAACGATATGTTTGGTGTAAAAGCAACACAGCTCACCACCCTGAACACACCATCCCCACTGTCAAAAATGGTGGTGGCAGCATCATGGTTTGGGCCTGCTTTTCGTCAGCAGGGACAGGGAAGATGGTCAAAATTGATGGGAAGATGGATGGGGCCAAATACAGGACCATTCTGGAAGAAAACCCATTGGAGTCTGCAAGAGACCTGAGACTGGGACGGAGATTTATCTTCCAACAAGACAATGATCCAAAACATAATGCCAAATCTACAATGGAATGGTTAACAAATGTATCTAGGTGTTGGAATGGCCAAGTCAAAGTCCAGACCTGAATCCAATCGAGAATCTCTGGAAAGAGCTGAAGAGTGCTGTTCACAAATGCTCTCCATCCAACCTCACTGAGCTTGAGCTGTTTTGCAAGGAAGAATGAGCAAGAATTTCAGTCTCTCGATGTGCAAAACTGACAGAGACATGCCCCAAGCGACTTGCAGCTGTAATTGCAGCAAAAGGTGGCGCTACAAAGTATTAACGCAAGGGAGCCGAATAATATTGCACGCCCCACTTTTCAGTTCATTTGTTAAAGTTTGACACGTCCAATAAATTTCATTCCACTTCAGGATTGTGTCCCACCTGTTGTTGATTCTTCACAAAAAATTTTAATTTTATATCTTTATGTTTAAAGCCTGAAATGTGGCAAAAGGTTGAAAAGTTCAAGGGGGCTGAATACTTTCACAAGGCACTGTATATACAGTTCCCAGGTTCAATTAAATGTGATCTGAAGTGTTTTCTAACAGAGTCGTGTAGTTGATGTAATTCAGATTCATTCTGTTTTACTGAGACATCTATTTGATCAAATGTAATCACATTCAGTTTAAACTCCACAGCTGTTTATCCTTCGTATAAAATCAGATCTACATCAAGTTTTAAAGGAGCAATCTGTATGATATTTACTGTACTTAGTCAAAATGTCCAGGGTGTGATCATAGATTAAAGGAGCAATCTTTAGGATATTTACTGTACTTAGTCATAACATGTCCAGGGTGTGATCGTAGATTAAAGGAGCAATCTGTAGGATATTTACTGTACTTAGTCATAAAATGTCCAGGGTGTCATCATAGATTAAAGGAGCAATCTGTAGGATATTTACTGTACTTAGTCATAAAATGTCCAGGGTGTGATCATAGATTAAAGAAATAGTCAAAGCTAAATCACTGCTGTCTCTCAGAGCATTGCTGAAGCAGTATATTCTCTTTGAGAAGTGCCCAGTCCGGAGCGGAGCTCCTGTGATCCCGCCCTCTGTGGTCCTGCCTGTGTCCCGCCCTCTGACCAATCATTTTACAGTCCACCATGTGGCCAGGTCTACAAACCGTGTCTCGCAGCCATGCCCTTCTACAACTCTCCATGACTAGAGACAGAGTGAAAATAGAGGGCATATTGGCCCTGTGTTTGAAAAGTGGTGGCAGTTTACAAGCAGCAACACTACAGAACAGAGCGAGAGCAAATTTTCTCCTGAACAAGTAACAGTTAATCATTTCTGAAAAAAATATAGAAGTACAGACGCCTATGAACAGATTAAAAGGAGTTAAGGCCATAGGTTGTGTGTTTTATTTAAAGAAAGTGATGTTTGAAAGGGGTCAGGACTGTGTGTTGTGTGTTTTATATGAAAATGGTGAATAACAACATGATCGAAAGGTGTAAATACCATTGTCTGTTTTAAAGAAATTGAGGCAGATTCATGTGTTTTTCTCCGTGGTGTGTGTGTGTTTTAAACAAACGAAGGTTTAAGAGTTGTTTGAAAAGCCTCCCGTATTCACCTATTTAAGGTGGAACTGAGTAATGAAGGAACGAAATGAGGTGGAATGAAATATTTGACTACACCAATTGTGGATAAGATCTGCCTCCTAAAGGACATTTATGATGAAAGGAAAATCAATAAGTAACACCAGTCTTGTCTAGTCGAAATATATAATGTGGATTTGAAGAGTAAAGACTTGTAAATGAGGGAAATGGCGGTGGCCTGTTCACTTTTTTGCATAGGTAGATGTTTTAGTGAAATGATGAACACTTTTCTGTGTAAATGTGTTGATTATGGCACACTTTTCTTATCGATTACGGCCAAAGTTCTTAAACTGGTCTCTTGTTGGTTCAGTTTTCCTCAAACTGTCACCTGCTGGAGCTTCATGTCTGAGGAGGAGGGAGAGGAGGAGGAGGGAGAGGAGGAGGAGGAGGAGGAGGGAGACAGCTCTCTCCACTGTTTTAAAACTCTATTCTAGTTCAGATTTTAAACACTTGGTGTCAGTTACAGATTGCTCCTTTAAGTTCATACACAGTGTTTAAAAGTTGTAGAGATGCTGTATGTGTTTGTTACAGACGTTATTTCTTGTGAAGTTATCAGTAGCAGTTCACCTGCAGCTCTTTTAGAGTTTAATAAAAAGGGGGAGGTAATAACCAGCTCGCTGACTCAGATCACATCTACATCATTTACACTGGAGAAAAGGAGTTTAAACCAAAACTAAACCAAAAACAATCGTCTGAAACAGTCATCTTTAGGAGCCTCGAGGATGGAGGGCTTTTCCAAAAGTGACAGATTTACAGCCAATAAATGCTGAGTTGTGAGAAAGAGCTTCTTCTGCTTCCTGTGAATCAGAGACGCACTGTTTCATATGATTCTAGACTAAAGAGGAAAATAAATATAGTTCAGACTCCAGAGGAAATACTGAGGTCATCATTAGTGCTTTTCCACTGCAGGGTCCCTACACTACTCTACTAGACTCTGCTCTGATCTCTGCTTTTCCATTGGCCAGGTTTGGAGCTGATACGTGGTAGCAGCTCATTTTTAGTAACTGCTCACTTGTGGCTCCAAGCTGATTGTTCAGAGAGGACTCACTCTACGTGATGAAATGCAGAGATTCAGCACAGACTTGTTTAACGTTACTGCTTGGTGCATGGTGTGCGTGAGTGCGAGTAGTTGGCGTTTTTGCCAAAACATTTCTCCGTGTGTGTGGTTTAATTTCAGATTCTCTCTGAAGTTAGTGTGAGTGTGTGTAGTTGTGTGTGAGGGGCATTTTTGGCCCGTGGAAAGCAAGTTACTGGTGTTTAACCGGGAGTATGGCGTCTCTAAACACTGAAATGTTTGAGAGCCTGACTCGCCGGCATGGTGTGAAGGTGGAGTGCAGGGCTGGGATGGAGGAGTGCTGCTTGGCGGCTGGGAACGTAGTCGGACATGAAAATATTTTATTGAATTCACGAATAAATAGTGCAGTCGTAATGTTCCTGTCCACTGTGGTACAGGCAAATTAACTTGTTCAGGGTGGGATTATGGTTGAGTATCAGTTTGTGCTTGTTTTGCCCCTTAGTCCTTCGTCTAAAAAGATCATCCTCTCTAATGTTCCTCCTTTTATATCAGACGGGATGTTAGCCCAGGAGCTATCCCGCTTTGGAAAACTTGTCTCCCCCATAAAAAAGATTCCCCTTGGCTGTAAATCTCCTTTAATGAAGCACCTGGTGTCATTCAGAAGGATTGTTTACATGGTGCTCAAGGATGGCAAGCTTGAGCTAGACCTGGTGTTGAAGCTTAGGGTGGAGGGGTTTGAGTACTCTGTGTTTGTGTCTTCTGACACCAATATTAAGTGTTTCAGGTGCGGTAAGATTGGACACCTTGTCCGTGCATTCTCTGAGGGGCTTAATGTTAAACCTAATGCGACCGGGAGTGTGGCACAGCCGAGTCAGGAGTGGCAGCGGCCGAATCAGGAGTGGCGGTGGCCGAGCCAGGAGTGGCGGTGCCTGTGGTGAATGAGAAGGCTGCGGCCGAGCCTGTCTTGAAAGTGTCTGCCGGGGCTGCGCCGGCTGCAGGCGAGAATGCCTCGGCGTTTCCGACGGAGGGAGAAGCTGCTGAGGTAGAGGCCGATGGCGTGGAAAAGGGGCTTCCTGGCTTCCCGAGTAAACAGGTAGGGGAAAGCTGTATTGAGAACACTTCAAGTGAGGTAGCATTGGAAGAGAGCATGGAGGTGGAAATGGAGGATGAAATTGTTTGTAAAGTTCCTAATAAAAGAAAAAAGAAAGGTCGGGGGAAAGGGGTTAATCAGGCCAAACTGACGTCAGTGCAGTGAATGAGGTGGAGTCTGAGAGTGATGGCTCTGTCTGATTTGGGCTGGTCTGTGTGTTCACAGGAGGAAACTATGTCTGTGCTTTACTCAGTGGATGACATTAGAAAGTTTCTGAGGGTCACTAAGGGACAGAAAGGTGTCTGAGTTGATGAGCATTTTCCTGACAGCACACAGTTTATTAGACGTTAAAAACTTTAGGAGGGAGGGGGCTTTCACTGCGTTAGAGATTTTTAGACTGAAGAAATTCCTAACCAAACTTAATAGAGCACACACTGAAGACAATGCCTGAATCTTTCTCTTTTCTGGGTTACAATGATTTCTGTTTTGAGTTTTCTCATTTTATTTCCTTTTTTTGATGGGTGAGGTTAGAATTGCCACTGTGAATATTAATGGGGTGAGAGACTGTGTAAAGAGAACAGAGCTGTATGAGTTACTGAAACTGAGTTGATGTTATTTTTTTACAAGAAATTCACAGTGACACTGTTAATGCAGCTGATTGGGTGAGAAAATGGGGAGGGATGGCTTTTTTGAGCCATGGTTCTTCTCTTAGTGGTGGGGTCACTGTTCTTTTAGCACATAATTTTACTCCTTACTCTTACACTGTGGAAGAGGTTGTAAAGGGAAGGATTTTAAAAGTGTCTGCATATTTTGAAAATAATGTTTTTGTTTTTATTTGTATTTATGCTCCCACTGGGGAAGTGGATAGGATGGATTTTTTAGATGCTTTAGCAGCTGTACTTCATGTTGTAATTCTAAGGATTTTTTTTAATATTAGGGGGGGATTTTAACTGCACTGCAGACAGCATGGACAAGAACCATATGGAACCACATGCTGCTTCACGTAAGCAATTGTGTGAGATGTTGGAGGCCCATGATTTGTGCGACATTTGGAGGAACATTCACAGCAGACAGAGGCAATACACATGGCCTCACTCGAGGGATAATGCACTCTCCCTGGTGAGGTTAGATCATCTTTATGGGTTTAGTTATCAGAGCTCTGCATTTACCAGCTGTTCCATTTCCCCAGTTGGTTTTTCTGATGACTGTATAGTACAGTGTACAGTGAAGAAACATGATGTAAAGCCACAGTGTGCGTACTGGCATTTTAATACTCTACTTTTAGTACTTAGTGTTTATCTGAGTCCACGAAATATGGGAGCATTCTGAAGCTCTCAAAACTAAAAAAAATGGCACTGGTTGATCTTCTGGGAATAACAGCACAGCTGATCCGCTCGCGTTTTCAGTGCGTATCAGAGAGAAGTTCTTCTTTGGTCTCAAGTGTAAAAATTGACAGAAAAGGTTTATGCATGCTGTGAGAATGGAATCAGGGGATCTCTCATCTGAAGCCGCTGTAATTCGCAAGCAGAGAGTCAGCTTGTTTTCAAAACTGTATGAGAGCGAGTGGGCAGAACCTCCAGAGGTGGAAGAGAGGTTCTTTCACAATCATGGCCAGCTCACACGGGACTCTGCTGCGATGCTCAATACTGAGCTGTCTCTGGGGTAGCTGTACGAGGCTCTTCAGGGCATGGAGAATGGCCAGGCACCAGGTAAAGATGACCTCCCTGTTGAATTTTACAAAGCTTTTTGGTCATTGTTGGCTAGCGGTCCTTCAAAACAGTATAAAGGAGGGGTTGCTTCCGTTGAGTAGTTGGAGGGCCGTCCTGACTTTGTTACCTAAGAAGGGAGACCTGACTGAATTAAAGAACTGGCGCCCCGTCTCCTTGTTATGTACAGACTGCAAGTTGCTCTCAAAAACATTAGCCTTGAGACTGGGGAAGGTGTTGGAGCAGGTGGTTCACCTTGACCAGACGTACTGTGTGCCTGGAAGGTCAATTTTTGATAATATATATTTAATTTGTGATGTTTTGGAAGTCTCCAGATCATTGGACTTGAAGACTGGTCTGATTTTTCTAGATCAGGAAAAGGCTTTTGACCGGGTTGAACACAAGTACCTGTGGAAAGTTCTGCAGGTTTTTGGGTTCAACTCAGGTTTCTTAGCTATTGTCAACGTTTTGTATAGTGACATTGAGAGTCTACTAAAAGTCAATGGTGGTTTATGTGCTCCTAGGTGCATAGAGGTATCAGACAGGGTTGTGCTCTCTCTGGCATGCTGTACTCACTCGCCATTGAACCTCTGTTGTGTAAACTGAGAGACTGTGTTTCTGGTTTGATCATTCCTGCCTGTCCTACTCCTCTGTGTGTGTCAGAGTGTGCTGATGACATTGTGGTAATGACAAGTACCCAGACCGATGTGGACATAGTTGGGCTTTTAAATGATTTTAGGGTTTTATCATCCGCGAAATTGAATTGGAATAAGAGGGAAGCTGTTTTAGTGGGGAGTGGGATGGTGGGGACCCTAGGCTCCCTGATGGATTGATGTGGAGGCGGGGTGGTTTTAAATATTTAGGAGTGTATTTGGGGGACAATAACTGGGCTGAGAAGAACTGGGAAGGAATTGTTGAACAATTTAAAGGTCGTCTCAGTAGATGGAATTGGTTAGTCCCCAAAATGTCCTCTCGGGGAAGGGTACTTGTTATTAATAATCTTGTTGTGTTCTCCTTATGGCACAAACTAGCTTGTGTGGACCCTCCACCCAGTCTACTGGCTACTTTGCAGGCCGTACTCACTGATTTTTTCTGGGATTGTCTGCACTGGATTCCACAGGGAGTTCTACATCTGCCAGAGGAGGAAGGCAGACATGGACTGGTTCACCTGGCTAGTAGGACCGCAGCTATCTATCTCTAGTACATCCAGAGACTCCTTGCTGGTCCCAGAGAACTTGTGTGGAGGGCGGTGACATGTAAGATTTTACACACAGTAGGGGGTATGGGGTTGGACAGTGTTTTGTTTTTAATGAACACCACAGCTCTGGACGCTGCTCGGTTGCCTGTTTTTTATCGTGGACTTTTTAGAATCTGGAACCTTTTTAAAGCTGAAATACAGAATGGTCCATCTTTACACTGGCTTTTAGAGGAACCTCTGGTCTATGGCTCACGTTTGGACTTAGCAGGTGCAAACATCCCTGAACAAAGTGTTGTTGTCCTCAGGTGTCATAACCTTCCGTTGCTTGGTGGACATCGCAGGGCCAGATCCCGACATGGTGGAGAATGTGGCTGCGAGGTTGGGGGTGAGATCCCTCCGAGTTGTGGTTCGGCTTATCCTGAGGAGTGGGAGCAGGTTAGAGAATACAGTGCGGGGGTGGTAAGGCCAGTGGAAGATGACCGCTTCCCTGGAATTATACTCACGCCGAATTTACAGGACTGTGTGGGCCCCCTTCTGGACTGTGAGGAGGAGTCTGGCGTGAACCTGGGGATGGTCTCAGGTAAACTGCTGTACAGAGCCTGCGTGAAGGTGTAGAGCAGGACTGACACACCGTGGCGTGAGGTTTTTAATCTGAGTGAGGATGTAAAGCCAGAGTGGAGGGCGCTGTATAAACCATCATTGACTAAAAAAGTTGCTGATTTACAGTGGAGGACTTTACATGGTACTGTCTCAGTTAATGCTTTTATTTCTATTTTAAACCCTGAGATTTTACCACGGTGTCCTTTTTGTCCACAAAGAGAAACCATTTCATGCTTTTATGCATTGTTTTAGGCTATGTCCTCTGTTTGATGTTTTAAAGACTGTTTTTGTGTCTTTTAATGTAGCAATTACATTACAGACCTTTATCCTTGGTTTAAAGTACGTCCAGAAAAAAAAGTCTAAGTGCCAACTGATTAACTTTATTCTTGGGCAGGCAAAAATGGCGATATATGTAAGTCGTAAAAACAAGGTGTCATGTAGCACTGACTGTGATGTAATAGGGATTCTCTCCCGACTGGTTAAATCAAGGATCTTAATTTATTTTAATTATTAGAAGTGTATGAATGATCTGGACATGTTTAAAGCAGTGTGGTGTTATGGTGAGGCTGTGTGCCTAGTGGATGATAACAAGCTGGTTTTCACTCCTGAGTTCAGCTAAGACACACAGTGGTGTAGTGTGCTATGATTTCTACTGTGTATTTTTATACGATTTATAGATAAACAAAAGTCTCTCTCTCTCTCCTCTGTCTCTCACTCTCTCTCTCTGTCTCTCACTCACTCTCTCTCTGTCTCTCTCTGCGTGAGTGAGTGACTGTGGGTGTGAGAGCGGCTGGGCCTTGTTTCTGGCTTAGTTATCTCTTTTTGAGTTATTTATTTTAGTTTTTGGAGTTTTGTTTGACCATTTTCTTTTTGGTCTTTTGGTTGAGTGTTGGGGGGGGAGGTTTACTTTGAGTGGGGAGTTACTATGGGTTTTTTGTGAGTGGGTGTAGCGGGAGGGGGAATGGGGTAATCGGGTTGGAGCTGCTTAGCCAGCGTAGCATGGCGTTAAAGTGCCGGTAGGTGTGGAGTGTTTGGTGGAGGAGTGTGGTTTGGCGGTGGGGGCGGTGGTGGGGAATAACTCCATCCAGTCCGCCTCCAGAATGAACAGCGCTGAGCTGAGTTTAGCGTTAAGATTTACAATTGATAATTTTGATTACTTTGTTTTTGCTTCTACGGAGTCTATGAAATGTTTTGGCTGTGGTCTAGAGGGTCACTTAGTAAGGAGTTGCCTGACTAGAGCCGCGAAGCCTCAGCCTGAGCCTGGCCGCACTGAAGCGGCACCCGCCAGCAATGCTCGGACAGGAGCTTCGGTGGAGCGCGAGGAAGGGAGTGCTGACGGGCTCGGTGCACGGGATAAAACGGAGGAAGAGGGACAAAAGAAGGGTGACAGTTTGAGTGCCGTTAAAGAGCAGAGCAGTGTGGAGGCTGAAAAGAGCTCTGAAATGGAGGTGGTTGTGGAAGGGGATAAAAACGATGGAAAAGGGAAGGAGCCTGTTTTTAAACAGCCTGCTAACAGAGCCACGTCCAGCCAGAAGGCCAAAAAATCCAAAACGCACAAGCGTTTGGGGTCCCCAACTCTGTCCCAGTCTGGCAGGAGTGATTCTGAGGGGATTTCTGTGTCTGGATCTGATTGTGAATCCTCTGATTCCTCTGTGGTTTCTCAGAAAGTGAGAGCATCAGAGGTCTACAGTTCGGAGAAGATCAGATTTCTCACCGAAACTAAAGGTAAGCATCATGTCCGTGTGGAAGAATACTTCCCAAATCTAGAGCAGTTCATTCAAACAGCGAAAGGTCTGATGAGAAGCCAAGAGGAGGGTAGAATAGGGGAGCCAGGTATTCACAGATTGAAAAAATTGGTTCTAAAAGTTCATAATCAGATAGAACATGCCGATGACCTCCATAAAGACTGAACTGCTCTCTTTCATGACCCTTAGATTGATCTAGTGTTTAAACATTTTTATAATTATGTGTGATTTAAACATTTCATCACTAGATGTGAATGGGGCGAGGGATGTGAGGAAGAGAGCAGCTCTGTATGAGCTGTTAGACCTCAAACGTGTGGACGTGGCTCTAGTCCAAGAGACACACAGTGATAGGGGGAATGAAGTGGACTGGTAGAGGGAGTGGGGGGCTAGGTTAGTGATGGGGCATGGGACTTATAACTCCGCTGGTATAGCTGTGATGTTCTCCAAGTGTTTTTTACCCCAGTCTTTTACATCTGAAGAAGTGGTTGAGGGGCAACTTTTAAAGGTTACGGTGAAATTTGAACACATTTATTTGGTTTTTATTTGTGTGTATGCACCTGTAAATCCGAGAGAAAGCTCTGTGTCTTTTTGGAAAAGCTCTCTAAAACAATAGCTGAGTGTGACTCTGACCATTATCTTGTGTTGGGGGAGATTGTACTGCCAGTGATTTAGACAGGAATCAGGAATCAGGAATCTGGTTGATGTGTGGCCCTCTAAATATTCGACAGCTAGGCAGTACACATGGACACACACACGGAATGGAGATATTTCAATGGCTTGGATAGGTTTTACTGTTTGAAACATCATTCACAGGTTTTTAAGAACTGCAGTATCGTGCCAGTGGGGTTTACTGATCATGGTATGGTGATGGGGTGTTTTTATTAGCTCTGTTAAATCCAAGAGTGCTTACTGGCATTGGGATACTACTCTTGTGAATGATTTTAATTTTAAGGTTTGTTTTAAGTTTTACCACTTGCAGGCAGAATAAAGGTAATTTTGACTCACTGCAGCAGTGGCGTGACTGCTGCAAGATCCGTATCCAACAGTTTTGTAAGCAGTACACTCTCGGTATTACGAAGAGCATTATTCAGACTCTTGATGAACTTCAAAATTATATAGTGTTTTTCCAACACTTGGTCGACTCAAAGGGGGAGCCGTGTCATATCCAGTCACTCCGAGACAGAAAATCAGCTTTAGCAGAATTGCTGGGTGTCAGGGCGCAGGGAGCATTGATCAGATCTCGCATTCAGTACATCCCTAAGATGGATGCCCCATCGAAGTGTTTCTTCGGTTTGGAGAAAAAGAGTGGACAAAGTAAGTTCATTCAGTGCCTCCGTTCGGTTGATGGCCGGGAACTGATGGACCCAGCAGAGGTCAGACAGAGGGCTGTACAGTTCTATTCTGAGCTGTACTCCAGCGAGTTGGAGGAGGACACATCAGTATCTCTGAGTTTCTATGAAGGGTTGCCCCAGGTGTCATCAGAGCAGAATGAGGCTCTGAAAGGGGAAATTACAATGCAGGAGCTCCAGGTGGCTTTACAAGCTATGTCCACAGGGAAGGCTCCTGGCATTGTCGGCCTGCCAGTAGAATTTTACAAGGCTTTCTGGGACGTGGTCGGGGGGGACCTGCTCGAGGTGCTGAGTGACAGTTTGGTCGGAGGATGGCTGCCACTGAGCTGAAGGAGAACGGCCCTTGCACTTATTCCCAAGAAAGGTGACCTCAGTGAGGTAAAAAACTGGAGGCCGGTGAGTCTGATGTGTACTGATTATAAGGTCCTCTCCAAAGTGCTGGCTAACCGTCTGAAAGAGGTGATGGGGCAGTTCATACAAGCAGATCAGGCTTACTGTGTTCTGGTAGATACATTTTTGATAACATTTCTCTGGTCAGAGACATATTGGAGATGTCTGGATCTGAGCATTATTTTGGCCTCCTGTCCTTAGACCAGGAAAAGGCTTTCGATTGTGTTGGACATGCGTATTTGTGGAACACTTTTGAGGCTTTTGGGTTCTCTCCTGGTTTCATTTCAATTCTGAAGGTGCTCTACAAAAATATTGAGAGTATTGTCGTTACCATGACGTGTTGATCTAGTAGCTAGTCTAACTATAACACTTGAAAGTATAAGTCTTAAATGAAAAGATTCTAGTCTAAAGAAATACTGGAAGACGACCTTTTGGAAGAATCAGCAGGTCCTTTATTTTCTTAAAGCATCGGAGAGCATCTCAGAAGGCCTTCAGAGCACTCGCAAATGATACAAGGAAAAACACAGTTTATAGAGGCATCTTTTGGGGTGAGATCATCTCATCCCACCTATTTTTAACAAGGCTGTTTTCTATAAGCTACCATTCTTTTTTCTACAGAGTTCATGCCCGAGTCATGAACTCAAGTGTCTCTCTCTATATAAGACTCTATCATTTAAAACAAGCACATGTCTCTATATTATTTGTTTGTGACAGTTAAATGTCTCTATATTCTTTGTTTCTCACAGTCACATGTCTCTATATTATTTGTTTGTGAGGAAAGTCCCATGCCTGACCTAATGTCCCATGCCTGACCTATGAATAAGTGGATTCATATGTTTTTCACATGCTCAATCTCCATCTCCATTATTGTGCTGAAGATCAATGGTGGCCTGAGTGCCCCCTTCAGAGTTGAGAGGGGGATCAGGCAAGGATGCACATTGTCGGATATGCTATATTCTATAGCTATTGAACCGCTGCTTCACAGACTCAGGAAGTGCCTCTGAGGAGTGTGTGTTGTTTAAGGCATCCATCGGTTTTACCTGGCAGCTTATGCAGATGATGTCATGGTGGGAGTCACTGAAGACCATGATGTTAATTTTTTAAGTTATTCGGGATTTTAAATCTGTCTCATC